>NW_028293946.1:0-28000 GCF_964341445.2 Mesoplodon mirus | reverse complement strand
CTTCTGGCTGTTTGAGTGTCCCTCTGAAAAGGCATCTCTTTCCCAGGGCACCAATCTGTTCCTGCTCCTAGCCATTCTTCTTACAAATGTCACTGGATGGGAAATGTGCATGGCCTGGCCAGTGATCCTGAGAGTCCCTGGCTGAGATGAGGGGACTCATGGGAGGTGCATAGTGGGAGTTGGTAATTGGGTTTAAATAGATGTGAAGATAATTTAGGAAAACTCTTCGATATGAAGGACAAATAAATAATGAACTGAAAATCTCTTAAAGAAAGAACCTTTGTACTTGAACATGTTTTTCAGTTCTAATTTGTTCTCAGTGAAGCATCCTTTCAGCCTGTGCTGAAGTAGTTGTGTATGTGAGGATGCCTGCAGCTTGTCCTTTTACCAACAAGCTTGTTTTCAGAGAATAGAAATCCTTACCAACCATACACAACTTTAATGTCAGAAAAAAATAAGGAAACAATAAGCCAACAGAAGCCACTGTTACTATGGGACCCACTGTCTTTGTTCCCTTGGGAACAGAACTGTGAAATAACTTCTTTGGGACTGGCTGATGTGCCTGATAATGTAGATATAGAAGCTACAAAAAAGGGATATTCATGATAACTCATCATTATTAAAGACCCTTCCCATGGTACAAAATAAAGAAATGGTTTTCAGAAAATAAAAGCAAGATTTTTGAGCAAGAGTCATTAACAATAGTGTCTTCAGTATGACCCAAAAATATAAATGCAAAACAAGCATATGATATTATGCTTTTAAAGTGCTTTAAAGAGCTTGCCTCGGTAATCAACCCCCCATTAGTTATACCTATAGTTACAGTATTACAAAAGCTTAAATTTTAGAGTAAATAAAATAGCTGCTATACTACAGCAAAAATTTTAATGCAAGAATTAAAGAAATATTTAGTTGTATTCAGAGGAAACTATTTTCAGCTTACGAGTGATTTATTGTTGGCTGTTGGTCTTCCATTCTCCAGACCAATCAGTTTGAAAACAAGAAAAACCCAGAGACTCAGGGTAAAATTCAAGCCCTTTCCTTCCCTACCATCAACTATATATATTGGTTAAGTTACCATAAAACCCAGAATCAAATGTAGCTTTTTTTGGCCTCTGTGGCAGCTTTTCACTTATCAGGACTGCTCTAAGGTGTATGCTTTAATAAAAATGCCAATTTTTGAATCCCATGGCACAACTGGAGATGGAGTATAAATCAGAGCTACATTTGTTTCCTTGACATTTCCTGGCTCCCAAACCAAAGAAGTTTATAGTTACTTCCTGGCATGCTCACTTTATCTCTCCACTCTTTTTTTTTCTTGTTTTATTTTGCAGAAGTTTAGGAGAGCTTTATAATAATAGCAGCATGTTTCGAATGAGCCAACTTTTGGGACATTCCTTTCACAGATATATTTTGGAATTGTTGAATTGGACTTTTACACATTAGCTTTGAAGATTTGCAACATCGCTCCTGAAGTTCGGGGATCTGAAAGCTGAATGAATTTATACCAGCAGGCAGAGAGGGGTAGATGATAAATGGGGTTTCAGTCCCACTATTTACTAGTCCTGGCATCTAACCTCTTCAACTTCCTGAGCTCCTGCTTCCTCTTCCCTAATACGATGGTCGCAACTACCTGTGTACTGATGAGCAAATAAGATAATGTAGAGGAAAATGGTGGTCAGTAAGTCTTTGAAGGTCAGTACCAAAATCCCCAAGTGTGATTCCTTAAACAGTACAGTCATTGAATTATCTTGCATAACCTGAGAATCCTGGAAGTCAGCCTGCAGATCCTGGGTTAGTTCAGTGACTTGGCCATGACTGGGTGCCAGGTCATTCTCTGCCATTTTCTGAAATTGCCATATGGCTACACAGTGCTAGTACAGAGTTTGAGGATTTATTAGGTACCTGTCCTAATCTTAGTTTCAGATAATCAGGAAACAGAGCACTTATAGTTCACCTATTAAGAGGTAAGAAAGAAGCATTGGAAAGGTCAGCAATTTTCTGGAATGCAATTCAGGAAATGAAAAAGATACAGAGCCCTAAGAGTGACCTAAATTTCAGAGGAGAACAGCTGTAACAAACCCTCACTGTCATCCCACTGGAGAGCTAGTCAGCATGCACACATTACACCAGCCCCCATCCCACCCTCACCACTTAACAGAGCAAATTTATTCACACTGTCTGTATCATCAACAATGATCTAGTCAGCCATTGCTTCTCTGGAGAAATAATGATATAATAAGCAGTGGGTGGAAAATTTGGTAAGAACTGTGGTAATTGTAGTGTTCATAACAGAAGATGGTTCCCATTGCTTCTACCAACAGGTAGAGACCATTTGAACCATCCTTCCAGCCATCATTTTAATTCTAATTTCCTTACCCTCCCTACGAATCCTCTACATGATAGATGAAATTAATAACTCTTCCAGGAAGCTATACTGGAAGTAACTTTATTTCCACTCCTGATTCATCACAAAAGTTCTGGTTCCTTGTGATCAATTTCTCAACTGCACCATTCCACTATATATTTTTTTTCATTTCTAAAACTTTTGCTACATGTTATTATAAAAGATACTTTTATAATTACTTATAGATATCTCCAATGATTATTAATTCATTGTGAATACAAAGGTTACTAAGGTTATTAACTTTAAAAGACATTTGTCCCCACTATAACTAATTTTATCAATTACTTTTGGCTGACTGAAAATGAAATTACATTCTGGTATCTATAGCTACATGCTGATTTATTTTTCTGACTACAAGTTACTCTCAGTATATTCACGGGATCTCATTTATTTTTTCATTTCCTTTCCCGTTATCCATAAGTGAACTGTCATTTTGTAATATCAGAAATCTATTTAGTATTTGGTCACCATGAGAAATGTATGCAACATATATATATATATATATATATATATATATACACACACACATACACACACACATATAATAACTAACATGTATCAGTACTTTATTCTTCCTCTTCATCTTATAGCCCAAATAATAAATAATCCACTAAGATCTTTCCAATTCTCACACAATGTTGTCGTCCTTCATTCCCAGATCATAGTTATTGGTTGAATGACTCAATCCCAGAAGGAAAGAGAGCTTTAGCTGCAACATCAGTTGGTAGCTTGCCTAGTTTCAATGCCATACATAAAAACCATGTATTTCTTCAAATAGAATAGCCTATATAGCCAGTCCTTAGAGAACTCTATGGCTGACATAGAATTAAAGCATTCTTTCTTCCAGTTTTATCACTGGAAGATACTCAAAGGGAACAAAAGAAGAGTTCCATATTATGTTGAATTGGGTTTCCTAGAAAGTGCCCTCTGAGCACAGGAAGCTAGTATTTGTTAAACACCAGCTGTGAGCCAGATACTGGGAAAAGTGCTTTATAGGCACTTAATCCTTACTACAATTCTTGAAGAAAGAATAATTATTACCCAAATTTGACATATGGAGAAACTGAAGAATGCAGAGGTTATGTTACTTGCCCAATGTTATAACACTAGTACATG
This sequence comes from Mesoplodon mirus, assembly GCF_964341445.2. Lineage (NCBI taxonomy): Eukaryota > Metazoa > Chordata > Mammalia > Artiodactyla > Ziphiidae > Mesoplodon > Mesoplodon mirus. The sequence goes on along the minus strand of NW_028293946.1, from coordinate 24,477 downwards.
GTAAACGTAGTATAAAACCCATGCAGTTCAACATCATTGTCTGTATGTTTTATGGAAAAACTAGACTGTTTTATGAACTTTGAACCTGAGTCCTAATGAAATTAATTTCCAGTTGCCTTTGGAATGGTGCTATAAAGGTGTTAGAAAGAATACTTAAACTTCCTACTTATGGTATTAGCAGTTGAATGGGTATGACAGGCATTATTGTTTGTCTAACCACAAATCCATTTCCAGATATACATTTTCTCACTTGTCAGTCTTCACTATAAGACCTGCCAAATCTAATTACTTACCCCACCACCCTTCCAGTTTACCTTACACAAAGAAAGAGCACGTGACACAGTTTAGTCCAATAATGTACAATTAGAAGTTACAATGAGCTTTTGGGTATGTTTTTACTTTTTCTGGTAAAAAAAAAAAATGATAGAGAAACAGGATTCTCGGAATAGTGGAGGAGAAGCTCAGCAAATTCTCTCCACAAAGTGTGTTGATAAAATTGGACAAAATTGTCAAGAACAATTTCAGTTCTCTGGAAATCAACAAAGGGCATACACCAGATTGGAAACTTTAATTCGAGAAAAGCTACTGGAATGCAGATAAAAACAATGGAACTTTATGCTGTTTTAGCCTGAAATTGCCCCTATCCCAGCCCCACCTCCAACTCCATCTGTTCAGTTGTTTAACCAGAATAAGGCAAGCTGTGAAAACACCTCTTCTGCCAGAGGGCACTGTCTTGACTTGGAGCAAAGCCCATCCCCAGGGGTTGTTGAAACAATAGTACTCCCAGTGGAAAAATTCAAGGAAACCAACATCACAATAGTCAGAGGTTTCAATACCAGTTGTGTCAAGCAACAGAACGGCATACTAGCCAGAACTTCAGTAGTTATATCCAGAAAGTGAGACAACTATATTGAGTCTTGATATACATTCACATATCTTTATGGTCTGGAAGGCTGTACATATACCCAAGAGTACGTACATGCTAAGGAGACACCAGGGAGGTGCCTAATTGTCTTTTGTCTATGACTAAATGTTAGACCTGCTGGGGAGAGAAGACATGAGAAAGACTAGCAGAAAGTAAAAGCTAAGGCACACTTGTAAACTACCTAACCTCTGAATGCATATCCTAATTCACACAGAATTCACTGACAAAGGATGGAAGATTTATAGACTCAAGATTTATTTGACCAATCAATGTCAATCACTGAGCTATGTTGAGTCATCTCTAGGGTGTCAAGCTTAGAAATAAAAGAAAAATATGAGCAGAGACATCAGTGACCACAGTCTTAGGAAAAGAAAGACTGTACACAAGTAGTCCATACAAGTAACTAAAAAAAAAAATGAAAAAGAAAATAAAATATCAACAACCCCTGAGAAGAGGGGGTATCTGATCTAGATTTGCTACAATGTAGTTTCCAAGATTGTAGTCAAAAATGGGAGACATGCAAAGAAACAGGAAAGTGTGATACATACACAAGACAAAAAAATAACAGTCAATAGAAACTGTCTCTGAATAGGATGTTTAACTTAGGAGACTCCAAAGCAGCTACTATAAATATGTTCAAAGAACTAAAGAAAACCATGATGACAATGACACATCAAATAGAGAATGCCAATAAATGTAGAAATTATAAAAACTAATTGGAAAGTCTTCAGCTGAAAAGCATAATAATCAAAATTAAAAAGAATTACTACAGAGATTCGAGAGCATAGGTGAGGTGGAAGAAGAAATCGAATATTAAAATAGGTCAGTAGAAAGTATCTAATCCGAAAATCAGAAAAAAAAATACAAATAAAACACAGAGCCTTAAAAACCTGTTCAAGGCCAGCAAACACATCAATATGTGAAAAATGGGAGTCATGTAAGGAAAAGACCAAAAGGGCCAGAAAGAATATCTGAAAAAATGAGGTCCAAAAACTGCTTATATTTCATGAAAATTTACTTGTCCAAAAGCTCAACAAACTCCAGGCTGGATAAATTTAAAAAGATCCATACCACACATATGAAATCACACTGTTCAAAGTCAAAAACAAAAAGAAAATCTTGAAAGCTGAAAAAGGAAAATAATTGATCACATAGAGAGGAACTGCAATGAGATTAACAGCTGACATTTCTTTAGGAAAAAAGTAGAGACCAGAAAGTGCTGTGATGACATATTCCATGGACTAAAAGAAAAACAAAACAAACCAAAAGTCTGTAAACTAAGAATTCCATATTGAGCAAGACTATTCTTTAAAAATGGAAGTGAAATAACTCACTGCAAGATATACAAAGACTAAGAAAATTTCTTGCTAGTAGACCTGCCTTATAAAAAAACAATTAATGAAATTCCTTCAGGCTGAAAGAAAATAGTATTACGTAGTAACATGAATTGACACAAAGAAATTTTTTTAAAACAACACTGGTAAAGGTAACTATGCATTTAATATAAAAGGCAATATATGTTTTATTTTTCTTAATTTTTTAAAATTATGTAAAACAATTATTTTACAAATGGCATTTTGGGTCTCTAAATATAAAAATGTAATGTATATAACAAGGCCATCATAAAGGAAGGGAGAGAATAAGCTATGTTGGAGTCTAGTTTTATATTTCACTGGAATTAAACTTCATTAATTAAATTGATAAAGTATTAATCTAAAGCAGAATGTGAAAAATAAGATTCATAGTGTGATCCCTACAGAAACCACTAAGAAAGTAAGTATGTTTAGTAAGATAACCAAAAAAGAAATTTAAATGCTATACTAGAAAATTTCTATTTAACACATAACAAAACAGTAAAAGAACAGAACAAAAAAGAATGAAACATATAGAAGGCAAATAACAGATATAAATGTGAATGGATTAAATCTTCCCAAAAAGACAGATTGTCAGACTGGATAAAATAAGATAAGCAATTATATGAAATCTACAAGAGACACTCTTCAGATTCAGTGACATAAATAGGCTGAAAGAAAAGGGACAAAAATGGTATATCATGCAAACAGTAACTGCAAGAGATTTGGAATGACTATACTAATATCAGACATATAGATTTCAAGACAAAATTGTTTCTAGAGACAAGAGAAAGATTAATTAATCAGGAATATAACAATTAAACATATACACATCTGACAATACAACTCCAAAATGCATGAAGAAAAAACTGAATTTAAGAGAGAAATAGACAATTTATAAGAATAGATGGACACTTCAATATTCATTCTCAATAACTGATAGAACAGCTAGAAAGAAAACTGTCAAAGATATAGAAGACTTGAATGACATTATCAATTAATTGGACCTAACCAATATCTATTGAACAGTTCACTCAAAAATAAAATTCACATCTTTCCAAGCACACATAAACATCTCAAGGTAAGCAATATGTTAGGCCATAAAACAAGTCCAAATAAATATAGAAGGATTGAAATCATACAAAGTATATACTTAAACTATAATGTGAACACATTAGGTAAAAGAACAGCAGAAAAATTGGGGATATTCACAAGTGCTAAGAAATTAAACTAAACACTTATAAAGAACCCAGGGATCAATGAAAAAATAAAAAGATAAATTAGAAAGTTTCTCAAACTGACTGAAATAAAAAACACAATATGTCAATTATGATATGCAATTAAAACTGTACTTAGTTGATATATTTAAATGTCTATAAAAGAAAAAAAAAAGATCAAAAATCAATAACGTGTTACTGTGAAAACAGTTTCTCAGTTCCTCAAAAATTTAAACAGAGAGGTAACACATAACCTAGCAATTCCACTCCTAGATATTTACCCAAGAGAACTGATAATATGTTTACAGTAAAGCTTTAACACGAATGTTTAAGCAGCAATATTCACAACAGCAGAATGGTAGAAACAACCCAAGTATCCATCAAATGATAGATGGATAAACAAAATGTGATATATCTATGCAGTGGAATATTATTCAGCCATACAAAGGAATGAAGTACAGATACCTGTGACAACATGGACAAACCTTGAAAATGTTATGCTAAGTGAAAAAAGTCAGACACAAAAGGCCACATACTGTATAATTCCATTTATATGAAATGTGCACAACAGGAAAATCCATAAAGATAGAAAGAAGATTAGTGATTTTCCAGGGACTGTGTAGAGAAGGGAATTGGGACTGACTGCTAATAGATTTGGTGCTTATTTTTGGATGACAGAAATGTTCTGGAATTAGATAGCACTAATAGTTACATATTATAGTGAATGTGCTAAAACCCACTGATTTATATACCTTAAAGTAGTAAATGTTGTTATGTGAATTACATCTCAAGGAAAAACCCAATAACATAATAATCTGCTTATAAAACCTAAAAAAGAAGAATATTAAACTAAAGCAAACAGAAGAAAATAATAAATATTAGTGTGGAAATCAGTGAAATAGAAAACAGAAAAACAATTGAGGAAATTAATAATACCAATATTTTTTTAACTATCAAAAAATCTGACAAACCTTTTGTTAGACCAAGACAAAAGAGGAAAAAAATAAAATTGGCAATGAAAGAGGAGACATAACACAGCTTAGAGAAATTAAAAGGATTTTAAAGGATGTCATGAATAACTTTGTCAGATTAGACAACTTCAATGAACTAGATACAGTTCTTGAAAGATACAATTGACCAAAACTGACTCAAGCAGAAGCCTGAATACACTTAAAATAAATAATGATATTGAATCATTCATTACAAATCTTCTCACAAAGAAAAGCTCAGGGCCAAGTGGCTTAACCAAGCAATTCTGTCAAATAGTTAAAGAAGAAATGATACCAATCCTTCATAAACTCTTCCAAAAAAAATAGAGGAGGCGACACTTTCCAAATCCATGAATTCAGTATTGCCCTGATACCAAAAGCCAGCCAAATAATAAGAACACTAGACATCAATATTCTTTATGAATACTGACATCCAAATATATTCCTAGCAAAATAGATTGTAGTAACATATACAAAAAGATTATACACTCTGACCCAGTGGAATTTATCTCTAGGACACAAGATTTGTTTAGCATCTGAAAATCAATTAATTTAATATACCATGCTAATAGAATAAAAGACAAAATCATTCAATCATCTCAATAGATAAAGAGAAAACATTTTTAGAAGTCTAATATTCATTCATGATTTAAATTCTCAACAAATTACAAATAAAAAGTACATCCTCAACCTAAGGGCATCTATAATCCTATTTAATGGTAAAAGTAGAAATGGAAGTAACAGAAAGGAGTTAAAAACAAACAAACAAACAAAAAGAAAACAAACAATACCAAACCAAGCAAGAACACAGAGGACAGGCAAGAACACAGAGGACAAGAAAGCCAAGCTTAACTATTTTTTGAGCAAAGGATTATTGCTTCACAAGTCTTTTAGTATGATGGATGCTTTCTTTGTGTGTACCCCCAATTTCTAGCTTTACTAATATTTTTCATTACTAATAAATTGTGTGTAAAAGTGTTTCTATTGATAACTTGCATTAGACCACGTACTTTACATTGGGTTTTGCTTATTCATAATAATATTTTGTTTTTACTAAACTTAATACAGTCTTTTGATAGTTCCTTTTCAAATCAATGGCAAACATTGGTAAAGTATTTGACCAGGATAGCTGTGCAAAGCATGGCTGTAAAACCAAAGCAATCCAAGTAGTATATGTGGGAACTAGGTCTACACTATTATCAAAGACTGATTCAACCTGCTATCTAAGTGAAGATAGCTCTGGTTTTGAATCAAGATGTTTTTAATACCTACGTTACAAAGAGAGCTATCCACAGATGCATCTCAAATATTGTCCCAAATACTTAACATTATGACCAATGCAAAAACTGATTTCATTCTCCCTAAAATTATGTTTAGATAAACAAGCAAATAATTGTTTAGATATTCAATAATATATTAAATTTTGGAAACACATGAAATCTTTGAGGTGAGATTGAAATAAACAGGTGATTTTTAAGTAGGTTAAGTAAAATGATTTACATATGAAAATCCACTCTCAAATTTCCCAAAAAGTCATTCAAATTTCAAGTCATGACTTTAAAAATAGCAGACTTTAAAAATGCAATGATGTTTATTATACAATGACTATAAATCAGCTTTTATATTTTTCACACTGGTATATCATATTCATGTGATTTTATTATTTACACAAAGATTAGTTATAGTTACTAAGGGAAGCATAACTTGGAAATTTTTGACTTATACATTTAGAAAGCTTGCCCTTAATGTTCTATCAATATAAGATTTTGCAATTAATTCCCAAAACAAAAAGTAAATAAAATAAAAAGGCTCTGCAAAAAAAATTTAAACTCATAATTCACTTGTAATGGGTTTTCTCTGAATGTGCGATTTTAAATTCAGTGAACAAAATTTTAAATGCCTAATTATGTATACTTTTATGAATGTGTTCTCATTATAATAAATGCAACTGTTATACTTTTCCCTTTAAATAAAAATAAATTCCACAATTTAAAGGGCCAGACTATTTAGTACAGAACTCCTGAAAGAAGCCCTGTGAATCCATGGGAAACAGTGATGATGCATCATTATTGCACAAAGCCTTGAATATCCTTTCACCCATTTCTTCATTTTACTTCAGGGGCTTCATCAAATCCTTGTTTCTCCATTATGCTTTCTTTGATTTCAATAGCAGGAAGCAATAGTTCCCACTCTCTTCTTTTAGAACTGCATTTGTTGCTTCTTCAAGGCATTTATCACATTGTACTTTATATTAGGTTCCTTCTAGAGTTTAGAATTCAACTCTGATACTTCTACAACACCTTGCAAAGTGATTTGTGTACATGGTCAGTAATATTTATTGGACTCTAATGAATAATTTGCTATATTCTGCCATCAAACCCTGTGTTCTTATTTGACAAAATCTTACAACCTTCCCTCAATCCCCTGATCATCAAGACAAATGGAATCCCATGTCAATTGTAAATCCCAGTACTTAGGATACTGTCCTGTTTATTTACTACTACATAATATATGTTTTGAATGTGATAACATATGTTTTGAATGTGATAACTTTTCATTATTTTGCCCAGACAGAACAATGAATAATTTCACTTCATAAGGGAATAGAGCCATTAAAATTCCCATCAAAATCCAAAAGTTTGTCCTGTGAAACTGAAAAAATTAAAATATACAAATGCAAAAGGTCAAGGATAGACAAGACATTCTTGAAGAACCAGGTGAGAAGCCCACTGTACTGATCATGGAAACTTATAAAGTTCTGGTGATGAGGACAGTGTGATATTGGTGCAAGGATTACATGGAAAATAATAAATATGCTGTAAGGTCCACAGATAGATGTTGTTTTATTGCAAAGGTGTGTGATAGAATGTGTTACCAAGGTTGTTGCCCCAGAACCACATCATTGCCCCTCTCTCTGGGTAAACTTGCAGAAAAACAGAACTAACCATATCCTCTAGCTGTGTTTACATCACAGAAACAAGAGAATCTAACCACAAGAAAACCGGAGCATACTGGTTCAGCTCGAAAAGTGGGACAAAGGTTGCCCTGCAGGTCATTACCATCTCGTTATAATAGTAAGATCTTGGCCATCCCACCATGATGGTTCAACCCGCTTCTGACCCAGATGCCAAAGGACCCTACGAGGGCAGGAAAGAGATGGCACCCCAGTTCCAGGAAGAATACCACCTTTTCCCATAAAACCATTACATATGCCTCCCCCCCTTAAACCTTACCTTTAAAATATTGCCTTAATCTCCCCCATCCCCTGGCCCTCGCCCAACGTGAAGCTGGGTTTCGGAACTAAGTTCCCACTTCTCCATTCTCTAATCATTGAATAAACTTGTGTTGTTTCTATCTCAGCATAGGTTTCTTTATTGGCTGTGGGAACCCAAGCTAGGAAAAGGAACCCTCCCCACAGGGTCAGGGGGCTTCGGACAGGCTAGGGCCCAAGTAGGGATGCATATGACAAATTTGGTAACAGAATGCATGAGTATTCACTAAAATATGCTGGCCCTCCCAGTAGGAAGATAATATGTACACAAAATAGTTGAACTGCTGGCCATGTACTAGCTTTGGGCAATGAAATACGAGAAGTTAGTATCATACCAGGCCAAAAGCTTTAAGAGCCTATGCATGCTTCACCTCCTCTCCCTTCTACCACAAAGACAAGCAATGTTCCAGATAGAGGTTGTAACATAAAGCCAGAGCCCAGCCATGATGAGCATACATGAGGACTAAACTTTGTGGTTTACCACTACTAAGACTTGGGGATTATTTGATGCTATAGGAAAACCTAGCCTTTCTAAACGATAGAAGTTGTGCTGTAAAATAGTAGAGAAATTATCTATAGTCTTTTCAGTTAATTAGCCTGAGATAAAAAATAGCTCCATACGTAAAATAATCTTTAGGAACCCTCCCCTATCTCACCCACGTCATACACACAAATTAATTCTATGTGAATTGCAGGTTTACAGCAAAACAAAATACTTTTAGCAGATAATCTAGGAGTATATATTTATGATGCTAGCATAGTGAAAAGCTTTCTTAAAAAAACACAAAAAGCTTTATCTATAAAGGAAAAGACTAATAAATTGGCCTACATAAACATTAAAACTTCCCTTCATCAAAATATACTATTAAAGACTCCAGAGTTAAAAAAAATTTGCAACATATACAACTGATGAAGGGCTTTCAAACAGAATACATCACATTAAAAAAAAAAAAATGGGCAAAATCCTAAACAGCCACTTCACCAAGAGTTTATCCATCCAAGTGGCTGATAAACATATGAAATAGAGCATAACTTCATTAAAAATTAGTGAAACACAATTCATATCCAATTATAACACCATTACAGACCCACCAAAGCAGCTAAGATGAACACAACAGACAATACCAAGTGTTAACATAAAGATGAAGCAACTAAAAACTCTCTTAAAGCTGTAAACAGAACAACCGCCTTGGAAAAGAGTTTGGCATTATGGGCTGAAGTTAAAAGGTACACATATTCTCTCCCCCAGAAAGTCTATTTTGAGGTGTACCCTCAGAAAACACATACCTTTGCTGGACTTGGAGATCTGCCGCCAAGACCTTCCAAAGGAGGAGCTGCCGCCCAGAAGCATTCAGTGACTCAGCAAACAGCCTCCAGCTTCCAGCTCCTTCATTATAGGCTTCAGCTGAGAGAGCTCATCAAGCCAAGCCCCTCCCTTTCCAGGGTAGCAGTTCCTATCCACAACCAGTTAGTGGGTGAGACAGAGCTCAAAGCCCTGGCCATTTGAGCCTTATGTACTTGCTCCAGACATGCCTTCCAGATTTGCCAAGACACTGTCAGGCCTATACTTCAGCTCAGCTTCTTTCTTTGCCCAATCCTGCTTCAATCCCCTTTGCTTTACAGGTGTTAGTCCCTAAAAGCATTGCATACCCTACGTTCCATGTTAGCCTGTGCCTTCTGGGGAAATCAAACTGTAACAGCTGGTGTTAGGAATGGTCTGAGAAAGTAGCCGAAAAGTTAGGATTTGAGGCTAGCTCATTCACTGCCCAACTGGCAATGGAAACTCCCTCAAGAGTGGTAGGTGGTACAGTGCATTACACACAAGCAAGTTCTCATCAACTCTCTTGGTAGGGTTGGAGAAACTGAGGAGCAAGCCCAGGATTTAATAGTCAGAGTAGCTGAACTTCAAAGAGAGTTAAAATGCCCAACTAAAGCAGTTAGCGTTTTGGTTGATTAAACCTCTCCCAGCTGACAGCCATATGGGGATGATTAGCTAAAGGAAGAGGAAAATCTCTGAATTTGTTTCATGGATGGTGCTCTGGGCTGAATTGTGCCCCCTCCCCCCAAATCCATATGTTGAAGTCCCAACACCCTGTACCTCATAAAGTGACTATTTGCATATAGTGTCTTTAAAGAGGTAATTAAGTTAAAATAAGTCACTAGGATGGGCCTTCATCCAGTATAACTGTCCTTATAAGAAGAGGTTAGGACATAGGTACAGTGGGAAGTCCAAGTGAAGATAACAGAAGTCAGACATCCACAAGCCAAGAAACCAAGTGTTAAAATACACTTCCGCTGACACTTGATTTTAGACTTCTAGCCTCTAGAGTTGTGAGAAAATAAATTTCTGTTGTTTAAATCACCCAGTCCACAGTACTTTATTATGATGATCCTTGTAAACCAATACAGATTTTGGTACCAAGAAGTGGGGGACTGCTGTAAAAAATACCTAAAATATGAACACTGAGGTGAATGTATCTTTTCAAGTTAGTATTTTCATTTTGGGGGGATATATACCCAGCAGTGGAATTACTGGACCATAAAGTAGTTCTACTTTCAATTTTTTTGAGGAACATCCATACTGTTTTCCATAGTGTCTGCACCAATTTACATTCCTACCAGCAGTGTATGAGGGTCCTCTTTTCTCCACATCCTCACCATTTTTTATTTATAGACTTTTTATATTAGCCACTCTGACAGATGTGAAGTTATAACTCATTGTGGTTTTGATTTGCATTTCTCTAATAATTAGTAATGTTGAGTATCTTTTCATGTGTCAATTACCCACCTGTGTGTCATCTTAGGAAAAATGTCTATTCAGGTCTTCTACCCATTTTTTAATCAGGTTGTTTTTTTGTTTTTTTTGTTTTTTTTGTTTTTTTTTTGCGGTATGTGGGCCTCTCACTGTTGTGGCCTCTCCCGTTGCGGAGCACAGGCTCCGGACGCGCAGGCTCAACGGCCATGGCTCATGGGCCCAGCTGCTCCGCGGCATGTGGGATCTTCCCAGACCGGGGCACGAACCCGTGTCCCCTGCATCGGCAGGCGGACTCTCAACCACTTCGCCACCAGGGAAGTCCCAGGTTGTTTTTTTTTTTTTATCTTGAGTTGTATGAGCTGTTCATAAATTTTGGATATTAACCCCTTACCCATCATATTATTTGTAGATATTTTCTCCCAATCAGTAGGTTGTCTTAATGTTGTTGATAGTTTCCTTTGCTGTGCAAAGCTTTTAAGTTTAATTAGGTCCTATTTGTTTAGTTTTGCTTTTAGTTTGCCTTAGGAGACAGATCCAAAAAATATTGCTATAATTTATGTCAGATAGTGTTCTGCCTATGTTTTCTTCTAGGAGTTTTATGGTTTCTGGTCTTACATTTAGATCTGTAATCCATTTCCAGCTTATTTTTGTATATGGTGTGAGAAAATTTGTTCTACTTTCATTCTTTTACATGTAGCTGTCTGGTTTTCCCAGCACCACTAATTGAAGAGACTATCCTCCATTGTATATTCATGTCCCCTCTGTTTTAGATTAATTGATCATAGATGTGTGGGTTTACTTCTGGGCTCTCTATTCTGTTCCATTGATCTATGTGTCTGTTTTTGTGCCAACGCCATGTTGCCTTGCTGACTGTAGCTTTGTATCATAATATGAAGTCAGGGAGTATGATGCATCCAGCTTTGTTTTGTTTTGTTTTGTTTTTTCTCAAGATTGCTTTGGCAATTTGGGGTCTTTTTTGGTTCCATATAAATTTTAGGATTATTTGTTATAGTTTAATGAAAAATGTCATGGGTATTTTGATAGAGGTTCCATTAAATCTGTAGATTACTTTGGGTAGTATGGCCATTTTATTTTTTTTTATTTTATTTTTTTTAATATCTATATATTTTATTTTATTTATTTTTTTTTAATTTAATTTTATTTTTTTGCTTTATAACAAATATAATCAGTTATACATATACATATGTTTCCATATCCCCTCCCTTTTGCCTCTCCCTCCCACCCTCCCTATCCCACCCCTCCAGGCGGTCACAAAGTACCGAGCTGATCTCCCTGTGCTATGCGGCTGCTTCCCACTAGCTATCTACCTCACGTTTGGTAGTGTATATATGTCCATGCCACTCTTTCACTTTGTCACAGCTTACCCTTCCCCCTCCCCATATCCTCAAGTCCATTCTCTAGTAGGTCTGTGTCTTTATTCCTGTCTTACCCCTATGTTCTTCATGACATTTTTTTTTCTTAAATTCCATATATATGTGTTAGCATACAGTATTTGTCTTTCTCTTTCTGACTTACTTCACTCTGTATGACAGACTCTAGGTCTATCCACCTCATTACAAATAGCTCAATTTCATTTCTTTTTATGGCTGAGTAATATTCCATTGTATATATGTGCCACATCTTCTTTATCCATTCATCCGATGATGGACACTTAGGTTTTTTCCATCTCCGGGCTATTGTAAATAGGGCTGCTATGAACATTTTGGTACATGTCTCTTTTTGAATTATGGTTTTCTCAGGGTATATGCCCAGTAGTGGGATTGCTGGGTCATATGGTAGGTCTATTTGTAGTTTTTTAAGGAACCTCCATACCGTTCTCCATAGCGGCTGTACCAATTCACATTCCCACCAGCAGTGCAAGAGTGTTCCCTTTTTTCCACACCCTCTCCAGCATTTGTTGTTTCTAGATTTTTTGATGATGGCCATTCTGACTGGTGTGAGATGATATCTCATTGTAGTTTTGATTTGCATTTCTCTAATGAGTAAAGATGTTGAGCATCCTTTCATGTTTTTGTTGTCAGTCTGTATATCTTCTGTGGAGAAATGTCTATTTAGGTCTTCTGCCCATTTTTGGATTGGGTTGTTTGTTTTTTTGTTATTGAGCTGCATGAGCTGCTTATAAATTTTGGAGATTAATCCTTTGTCAGTTGCTTCATTTGCAAATATTTTCTCCCATTCTGAGGGTTGTCTTTTGGTCTTGTTTATGGTTTCCTTTGCTGTGCAAAAGCTTTTAAGTTTCATTAGGTCCCATGTGTTTATTTTTGTCTTTATTTCCATTTCTCTAGGAGGTGGGTCAAAAAGGATCTTGCTGTGATTTATGTCATAGAGTGTTCTGCCTATGTTTTCCTCTAAGAGTTTGATAGTGTCTGGCCTTACATTTAGGTCTTTAATCCATTTTGAGCTTATTTTTGTGTATGGTGTTAGGGAATGATCTAATCTCATACTTTTACATGTCCCTATCCAGTTTTCCCAGCACCACTTATTGAAGAGACTGTCCTTTCTCCACTGTACATTCCTGCCTCCTTTATCAAAGATAAGCTGACCATATGTCCGTGGGTTTAACTCTGGGCTTTCTATCCTGTTCCATTGATCTATCTTTCTGTTTTTGTGCCAGTACCATACTGTCTTGATTACTGTAGCTTTGTAGTATAGTCTGAAGTCAGGGAGCCTGATTCCTCCAGCTCCATTTTTCGTTCTCAAGATTGCTTTGGCTATTCGGGGTCTTTTGTGTTTCCATACAAATTGTGAAATTTTTTGTTCTAGTTCTGTGAAAAATGCCAGTGGTAGTTTGATAGGGATTGCATTGAACCTGTAGATTGCTTTGGGTAGTAGAGTCATTTTCACAATGTTGATTCTTCCAATCCAAGAACATGGTATATCTCTCCATCTATTTGTATCATCTTTAATTTCTTTCATCAGTGTCTTATAATTTTCTGCATACAGGTCTTTTGTCTCCTTAGGTAGGTTTATTCCTAGATATTTTATTCTTTTTGTTGCAATGGTAAATGGGAGTGTTTCCTTGATTTCACTTTCAGATTTTTCATCATCAGTATATAGGAATGCCAGAGATTTCTGTGCACTAATTTTGTATCCTGCAACTTTACCAAATTCATTGATTAACTCTAGTAGTTTTCTGGTAGCATCTTTAGGATTCTCTATGTATAGTATCATGTCATCTGCAAACAGTGACAGCTTTACTTCTTCTTTTCCAATTTGGATTCCTTTTATTTCCTTTTCTTCTCTGATTGCTGTGGCTAAAACTTCCAAAACTAGGTTGAATAAGAGTGGTGAAAGTGGGCAACCTTGTCTAGTTCCTGATCTTAGTGGAAATGGTTTCAGTTTTTCACCATTGAGGACGATGCTGGCTGTGGGTTTGTCATATATGGCCTTTATTATGTTGAGGAAAGTTCCCTCTATGCCTACTTTCTGCAGGGTTTTTATCATAAATGGGTGTTGAATTTTGTCGAAAGCTTTCTCTGCATCTATTGAGATGATCATATGGTTTTTCTCCTTCAGTTTGTTAATATGGTGTATCACGTTGATTGATTTGCGTATATTGAAGAATCCTTGCATTCCTGGAATAAACCCCACTTGATCATGGTGTATGATCCTTTTAATGTGCTGTTGGATTCTGTTTGCTAGTATTTTGTTGAGGATTTTTGCATCTATGTTCATCAGTGATATTGGCCTGTAGTTTTCTTTCTTTGTGACATCCTTGCCTGGTTTTGGTATCAAGGTGATGGTGGCCTCGTAGAATGAGTTTGGGAGTGTTCCTCCCTCTGCTATATTTTGGAAGAGTTTCAGAAGGATAGGTGTTAGCTCTTCTCTAAATGCTTGATAGAATTCGCCTGTGAAGCCATCTGGTCCTGGGCTTTTGTTTGTTGGAAGATTTTTTATCACAGTTTCAATTTCAGTGCTTGTGATTGGTCTGTTCATATTGTCTATTTCTTCCTGATTCAGTCTTGGCAGGTTGTGCATTTCTAAGAATTTGTCCATTTCTTCCAGGTTGTCCATTTTATTGGCATAGAGTTGCTTATAGTAATCTCTCATGATCTTTTGTATTTCTGTAGTGTCAGTTGTTACTTCTCCTTTTTCATTTCTAATTCTATTGATTTGAGTCTTCTCCCTTTTTTTCTTGATGAGTCTGGCTAATGGTTTATCAATTTTGTTTATCTTCTCAAAGAACCAGCTTTTAGTTTTATTGATCTTTGCTATCGTTTCCTTCATTTCTTTTTCATTTATTTCTGATCTGATTTTTATGATTTCTTTCCTTCTGCTAACTTTGGTATGTTTTTGTTCTTCTTTCTCTAATTGCTTTAGGTGCAAGGTTAGGTTGTTTATTCGAGATGTTTCCTGTTTCTTAAGGTGGGATTGTATTGCTATAAACTTCCCTCTTAGAACTGCTTTTGCTGCATCCCATAGGTTTTGGGTCGTCGTGTCTCCATTGTCATTTGTTTCTAGGTATTTTTTAATTTCCTCTTTGATTTCTTCAGTGATCACTTCGTTATTAAGTAGTGTATTGTTTAGCCTCCATGTGTTTGTATTTTTTACAGCTCTTTTCCTGTAATTGATATCTAGCCTCATAGCATTGTGGTCGGAAAAGATACTTGATACAATTTCAATTTTCTTAAATTTACCAAGGCTTGATTTGTGACCCAAGATATGATCTATCCTGGAGAATGTTCCATGAGCACTTGAGAAAAATGTGTATTCTGTTGTTTTTGGATGGAATGTCCTATAAATATCAATTAAGTCCATCTTGTTTAATGTATCATTTAAAGCTTGTGTTTCCTTATTTATTTTCATTTTGGATGATCTGTCCATTGGTGAAAGTGGGGTGTTAAAGTCCCCTACTATGAGTGTGTTACTGTCGATTTCTCCTTTTATGGCTGTTAGTATTTGCCTTATGTATTGAGGTGCTCCTATGTTGGGTGCATAAATATTTACAATTGTTATATCTTCTTCTTGGATCGATCCCTTGATCATTATGTAGTGTCCTTCTTTGTCTCTTCTAGTAGTCCTTATTTTAAAGTCTATTTTGTCTGATATGAGAATTGCTACTCCAGCTTTCTTTTGGTTTCCATTTGCATGGAATATCTTTTTCCATCCCTTTACTTTCAGTCTGTATGTGTCTCTAGGTCTGAAGTGGGTCTCTTGTAGACAGCATATAGATGGGTCTTGTTTTTGTATCCATTCAGCCACTCTGTGTCTTTTGGTGGGAGCATTTAGTCCATTTACATTTAAGGTAATTATCGATATGTATGTTCCTATTCCCATTTTCTTAATTGTTTTGGGTTCATTATTGTAGGTCTTTTACTTCTGTTGTGTTTCTTGCCTAGAGAAGTTCCTTTAGCATTTGTTGTAAAGCTGGTTTGGTGGTGCTGAACTCTCTCAGTTTTTGCTTGTCTGTAAACGTTTTAATTTCTCCATCAAATCTGAATGAGATCCTTGCTGGGTAGAGTAATCTTGGTTGCAGGTTTTTCTCCTTCATCACTTTAAGTATGTCCTGCCACTCCCTTCTGGCTTGTAGAGTTTCTGCTGAGAGATCAGCTGTTATCCTGATGGGGATTCCCTTGTGTGTTATTTGTTGTTTTTGCCTTGCTGCTTTTAATATGATTTCTTTGTGTTTAATTTTTGACAGTTTGATTAATATGTGTCTTGGCGTATTTCTCCTTGGATTTATTCTGCATGGGACTCTCTGTGCCTCCTGGACTTGATTAACTATTTCCTTTCCCATATTAGGGAAGTTTTCAACTATAATCTCTTCAAATATTTTCTCAGTCCCTTTCTTTTTCTCTTCTTCTTCTGGAACCCCTATAATTCGAATGTTGGTGCGTTTAATGTTGTCCCAGAGGTCTCTGAGACTGTCCTCTGTTCTTTTCATTCTTTTTTCTTTATTTTGCTCTGCAGCAGTTATTTCCACTATTTTATCTTCCACCTCACTTATCCGTTCTTCTGCCTCAGTTATTCTGCTATTGATCCCATCTAGAGTATTTTTTATTTCATGTATTGTGTTTTAATCGATGCTTGATTCATCTTTAGTTCTTCTAGGTCCTTGTTAACTGTTTCTTGCATTTTGTCTATTCTATTTCCAAGATTTTGGATCTGGGAAATAGAATCTTGGATCATCTTTACCATCATTATTCTGAATTCTTTTTCAGGTAGAGTGCCTATTACCTCTTCATTTGTTAGGTCTGGTGGGTTTTTATCTTGCTCCTTCTCCTGCTGTGTGTTTTTCTGTCTTCTCATTTTGCTTATGTTACTGTGTTTGGGGTCTCCTTTTTGCAGGCTGCAGGTTCGTAGTTCCTGTTGTTTTTGGTGTCTGTCCCCAGTGGCTAAGGTTGGTTTAGTGGGTTGTGTAGGCTTCCTGGTGGAGGGGACTAGTGCCTGTGTTCTGGTGGATGAGGCTGGATCTTGTCTTTCTGGTGGGCAGGTCCACGTCTGGTGGTGTGTTTTGGGGTGTCTGTGGACTTTTTATGATTTTAGGCCACCTCTCTGCTAATGGGTGGCGTTGTGTTCCTGTCTTGCTAGTTGTTTGGCTTAGGGTGTCCAGCACTGTAGCCTGCTGGTCGTTGAGTGAAGCTGGGTGCTGGTGTTGAGATGGAGATCTCTGGAAGATTTTCGCCGTTTGATATTATGTGGAGCTGGGAGGTCTCTTGTGGACCAGTGTCCTGAAGTTGGCTCTCCCACCTCAGAGGCACAGCACTGACTCCGGGCTCCTCAATTTGGGATGATGTGTTGTCTATTCATGTATTCCACAGATGCAGGATACATCAAGTTGATTGTGGAGCTTTAATCCGCTGCTTCTGAGGCTGCTGGGAGAGGTTTCCCTTTCTCTTCTTTGTTCTCACAGCTCCTAGGTCTCAGCTTTGGATTTGGCCCCGCCTCTGCGTGTAGGTCGCCGGAGGGCGTCTGTTCTTCGCTCAGATAGGACAGGGTTAAAGGAGCAGCCTCTTCGGGGACTCTGGCTCACTCAGGCCGGGAGGGAGGGAGGGGCAGGGAGTGCGGGGCAAGCCTGCAGCGGCAGAGGTCGGCGTGACGTTGCACCAGCCCGAGGCGCGCCGTGCGTTCTCCCAGGGAAGCCGCCCCTGGATCCCGGGACCCCGGCAGTGGCGGGCTGCACAGGCTCCCGGAAGGGCGGTGTGGGCAGTGACCTGCGCTCGCACACAGGCTTCTTGGCGGCGGCAGCAGCAGCCCCAGCGTCCCACGCCTGTCACTGGGCTCCGCGCTTTCAGTCGCGACTCGCGCCCGTCCGTGGAGCCCCTTTAAGCAGCGCTCTTAATCCCCTCTCCTCGCGCACCAGGAAACCAAGAGGGAAGAAAAAGTCTCTTGCCTCTTCGGCAGCTCCAGAGTTTTCCCGGACTCCCTCCCGGCTAGCTGTGGCACATTAGCCCCCTTCAGGCTGAGTTCTCGCCACCAGCCCCAGTCCTCTCCCTGCGCTCTGACCGAAGCCCGAGCCTCAGCTTCCAGCGCTGCGTGCCCCGGCGGGCGAGCAGACAAGCCTCTCGGGCTGGTGAGTGCTGCTCGGCACCGATCCTCTGTGTGCGGATCTCTCCGCTTTGCCCTACCCAGGTATGTGGGGAGTTTCTTGCCTTTTGGGAGGTCTGGGGTCTTCTGCCAGCGTTCAGTAGGTGTTCTGTAGGAGTTGTTCCACGTGTAGCTGTATTTCTGGTGTATCCGTGGGGAGGAAGGTCGGCCATTTTAATATTAATTTTTCAAATCCAAGAGCACAGGATAGTCTTCCATTTCTTTGAACCATCTACCCAGTTCTGTGTGGATCTTTCTGATAACCTTAGTTATACAGGGGTCTTTCTTCCAGTTTCCAGTTAGTTTTCAGTGAAAAGTATTCCACATATAGATGCATTTTTTATGTGTTCATCGAGAAAGGTGAGTGTTATATATATATATATATATATATATATATATATATATATATATATATATATATATATATGGTAAAACCACAAAGGAAATCAAAGTAAACATAAAATATAGATAATGGTACCTTTAGTTGTAGGAATGGAATTGGCATCCAGAAAGGACACACATAGGTGTTGGCAATGTTTCACATATATATTGTCTATAGTTGCTTTTACACTATATCAGCAGAGTGAAATAGTTGTGACAGAGGGAGTATGGCTCATCAGATCCCTGCTGCAGGCTTAGAAGATGTCTTATCCATGGTTACCCTTTCCAAAGACAGCACCCAGCTAAGATTGCTGATGCAG
This sequence comes from Mesoplodon mirus, assembly GCF_964341445.2. Classification (NCBI taxonomy): domain Eukaryota; kingdom Metazoa; phylum Chordata; class Mammalia; order Artiodactyla; family Ziphiidae; genus Mesoplodon; species Mesoplodon mirus. The sequence goes on along the minus strand of NW_028293946.1, from coordinate 5,719 downwards.
GGACATAAATATCTGGTCTTCTTCCCTCAATTAGGGACAACTCTGAAGGCTGTACCCACTGCAGATGGGTTGAGGACTCAGTTATAATTGCTTTGAGGGTCAATTCTTTTTTCAACCCTGTCCTGCATTCCCCACTTCCTCATAGATGTCTCTTCTGAAAGTGCCCTCCAATAAACTTCAGTATGCAGCTCTCAGCTTCAGAGTATTTCCAGACAACTCAAACCAAAAAATACACATACAATGATTTAGTGGAATCCATTCTATAATACAAGTATTTCATATCCCTGTGCCTTCCCTTATCCTGTTTTCTTCTCTTAGCTTGAGATTTCTTTTCCAACATAACTGACAAATTCCTACTCATCCTTTAAGGTCAAGATTCAAATGTGTTCGTGTAATGAAATAAAATTAGTTATTCTATCAATTGCAATCCTACAGCACTATGATGGCGATTCTTTATATTCTTCTTTTTAATTGTGTGTGATAAAATAGTAAAAAGTAAAAAAAAAAAAAAAGGAAACAAAAGAAAAGAAATAGAAAATGCATATTCTCATCTACAACTGCAGGGACTCTGCAGTTTGTTGTATCGGTGCCTGTGTGTGATATTGAGAGTCATGGCTGAGAAGGAATTCAAAACTTAGAAATATTTCTGAATAAAGAAAAAACTGTGTTTAATCATTTAATTAATCAATTAGTGTATGGTTGTATGTATGTACAGGCTAAGTTGATCTTTTCCATCATTCTTTTCTTTCCTTCTCAACATGGTAGTGAGTAAATTTTTAGTAAAATATGCAAATTTAAAAGATATACTATTAATAATACTGCTACATCAAGCATTTCTTAAGCACGAGGCAATATCTTAAGAGTCTTACATGTATTAACTTATATAACACTCCCATTAACCACAAGAACTAGGCCCTATTATCTCCATTTTGTAGATAAAGAACTGAGACTCAAAGGGATTGTGTAACTTGCTACAGTCACACAACTGATAGTGACAGAGCCATGATCCATGTGTAACAACTTTTTAGCCCTTCTTAAATTCTTCAAAATTTACTTCCTAAAAAAGAGTTAATTTTCCATCTTTAATAATATGATCATGGTTTAAGATGTCATCACTATGGCCATCAAACTTATAAGAAGAAAGTTTGCTTGACTATCAGATAGACCTCTTTGAAAAAATCTGTAAGTTCTTGGTCACTTATTGCCATCATCATCAGAAGATGAAACACCTGTGTGCTTCTGGGATGGAGGCAGGACCATGAAGAGGAAGAAGAATTAGAGAAAAAGCGAAGGAAAATTGGAGTGATGAGGGGAGAAGGAAGAACATCATCGCAGTAGGTCTTGTAGACACGCATCACAACTATGCTGTACTCTGGCTTGAAATATAAAGAAATGTTTTTGCAACAGCCTTTGAACTCCATGTGTGCATGTAATCAACTAATAGCGACATTAATTTCTTCCTGGTGATAGAAGAGACCTGCTTCTCTTCCCAGACATGAGGGGTTCAACCTAGGGGTTACACATGAATGCAAGTTTACCAACAATGTACCATGCCGGTTTTTGCACAGAATATCTAATAAATGTCTGTCTCCTTTAATTAAATTATATCACACACGATTTTTCCCATGTGAAGTTTAGCCTTTAATTTGATGGAAATAATAGGAAGGAGTCAAACTAGTAAGATGTCATTATAAACAGTTAATCTGTTTATTGCAGTGGACTGAATGATCAAGATAGATACGATAATTTTTAGACAATGGAGAGAATGTAGAAGAATTTTTACTTTCAGTTAGAGGCAGAGAATCAACTTTCATTGCGAGGTAACGGAGCATAGTAAAAAGACTCCTAGAGTGGTAATCAGAGACTACATTCTAGTCCTTGAACTGCCAGGAAGAGGTTGTATGATCTTAGGCAAATTTTGACTTTCCTTAGCCTTCTCATTTCAGGAATATCGTGAGACTCCAATAAAGTTGTCACAGCCCCACAATAATTCTGCCATATTAAAAAAAAGTGTTATTTGATTGTTGATCACAACACCTTATGCACATTAGGCCTTTCATAAAAATCTGCTGATCAAAATTAAGTTCCTTCATTTTAACATTTCAATGACACGTATGTGTGTCCCTTCTGATACATAAAAGTATAACAATAAAAATAGGTGAAATGTATTAACCATGCTATATACAATACTGAATTCTTACAACGACACTGTGAGGTTACTGTTCTTGTTAAACCCATTTCACACCACAGCATTACAGAGGTTCCATAACTGGTTATAAAATGTCACAACAGGTAGGTGCTAGAGAAAGGATTCAGCATAGATCTGCTGGATAACAATATTCCATGTCACTTTCATCATGAAATATCCTTCTGTTTAATATACAATTCTCTCTGAGTCCATGAAAGAGATATTCTTAGGGCAGAAAACATACACTACAGGATCACAATTACAAAGTAAGTCCCCTCAAAATTCAAATCTGTTTTAAAGACAAATGCAGGGACTTCCTTGGTGGTCCAATGGTAAAGAATCCACTTTCCAATGCAGGGGACGTGGGTTCTATCCCTGGTCAGAGAACTAATATCCCACGTGCCACAGAGCAACTGAGCCTGCACACCACAACTACTGAGCTTGCACACCTCAACAAGAGAGCCCGCGTGCTGCAAACTACAGAGCCCATGCGCTCTGGAGCCCAAGCACCACAACTAGAGAGAGAAAACCCGCACACCACAACTAGAGAGGAGCCTGAGCACTGCAACAAAGAGACCACGTGCCACAAGTAAGACCCGACACAGCAAAAAAAATAATTAAATAAATAAAATAAATATATTTTTAAAAGGCAAATGCACGCGCACTCACACACACACACACACACACAGAGATATCCATATGATATTAATGAGTGCCATGAAGATAGTTCATGTCTGTGCTGAAATGTCTATATTCATGGAGCTATTTCTCATTTTCTAATTTCTTTGCTCTACATAATTATCATCTCTTGAAAAAATGGATGTAATTTGGAATGTTTCAGTTAGGAAAGTTTCTATTAATGTAAAGAATGTTCTGTTTGCAATACCACTAAGATAATCAGAACTGGTAACCAAAAGGAATAACATTGCGGCAAACCACCCCTCCTGTCATAATACTACCATTCCCCAAGCAGCAGTTCTTCAAAAAAAAAAAAAATCAAGGGTTTTATTCAGGTGGTAATATTTATTTTAAATAGATATAGAAATATGTGCTGAACTCTTCAGAAAAGGTCTGATTACCTGCAAACCATGGAGGCAGCCATCTATACATTAGCATAGATGATAATTGCCTGCTTCCTGATGCTGTGTACAAATTTGACGTTCCAGCTACCTGTTTCCATGAGCAAGTATAAAATATTTACCACTTCTGGCATCTGACCAACTAATTACCTTCAAATATTCAACCAGAGTCTGCTAAAATATAAAATTAAAACTTTAAAGATAGTTTCCTTGCATTCTCTAACTTTATATTCTCTTTTAATTCTAAGTAATCCTTGGGGCTAAAAATCTCAGGGTGCTGCGAAAGTTATTCAGTGATCTTAGAAATATAACTAAGGTCATGCCAGCAGTTTTTAAACACGTTTTATATGTTTAATTGAAAATCACATTTCCTTTACCTTCTTCCAGCATATATTGTACTTAACACTCTGAACATTAGCCCTCGGAATAAAGAAATGAATACTATATGAGTTGCTCTTTATTAGGATTTTGAAGCCTGACTTAAAATTAATTTTCAAGACAATTATGGAACACCAAATGTCATATTCACTAGTACCTGTACGCTGCTTCCCAACTGCAATGTGCTGTTTTCCACAGCCATCTGTTCATATACTCTCTCTTCCAACTTGAATGAATATTGACAAAACCTCTTTCTAAAGGGAAAACTTAGGGTTTTGAAGTTCTTCATGTATTTGCAGAAAGTTCACATAAAATTTGCACTCTGTAGCTAGGAACTGTACAAAAAGTACAATTATAGGAACTCATGTAAAGTCATTTGTGATATGCTTGAGTATGCCAGAAATGCCTGATATGGTATTTAAGCAAAAGGTCTTATTGCACAAATGCTCATAACGTATGTAATATGAAGTCTAAAGCGACTATGGACTAAAGGAATGCAATGAATAACTATGGGATGTAACATATTCTAAAAAAGTCATACTGGAAAAGAGGATTCTTATACAAATAGATGCTAAATGCCCAAACTAAAACCTTCAGCACATAACAACTATACTCATCAAGCAAGAAAGACTTCTTAATGTTTAAAATAAGCATTTTTTGGTTGGTGGATACACCAGTGATTGTGAAAGTGAGGTCCTTTGTAAGATTATTGGACAATTTCAAACTTGTAAAATTATGTCTATCCAAACAGAATAGATTTGTACAGTGAACAACATTATGTGAATCTACTCTATATAGAGTACTTTACTAACTTGGGGAACTGGGAAAAGGAGGAAAGAAAACACAAAGAAAATAATTGATAAAGTGCTTATCCTCAAATTAATTTTATATCTAACAGGAAGGATATACAGGTTAACACACTGTCAGGAGAAAGAGAATAGACTATCATAAAATCCAGTAACATAATAAATAATACAAGCAGCCCTCATCTCCATCAATCTCAAAAGCAATGTGCTTTATATATAAACTTTCTTTTTGAAAAGAAATTAGATATTCTAAAGAGAATAACCCATGGATAGGCCATCATGCGTTTCTGTCCTTCTAAAACAGATCGAGGAGACGAATTTGGCAAAGTTTACTGTGTAAAAATAGCAAGCATGAGACGCTTTCCCTCTCCTTGCTGATCAATTGTAAATAGAGCTTTGTTCCCTTCCCAGGTCAACTGCTCATGCTTGCAATAAATTCCAGAAGTGAAAATGATCCACCATGACATCTTAGTACCACTGATCACCATGGTTGATATAGCTCATCAGGCCGGCTCCATAGGCATTCTTTTTCTTCTTCATCACTTCATGTGTGTCCTACTAAAGTTGCAATTCTCAATCAATTTCCAGATAAAGATCGTTCATTCTTAAAGTGAGGCTATATGAGAGGATGAGTCCTTTTGCTGAAGGCTCCAAACAAATAAACTTTATTTCCAAGATCTTTACTTAATTCAACTAATTTGAGATTGTTTTTATTATGTATACAATTTATTATTTTTTTGTCATGCCTGTAATATCATTGAGTAAGGCTGGATCCTATCTCTGACAGTTATGTCTATAACTTTTCCAATTGGCTTGAGATGCCAAACTACATCAATACTACCTCAGTCTTGAACAATTAATGACATGCTCAAATGTATTTTGACTGACTGAGCAGCAATGTAACTGATTCTACTCTACGTACTCTACAATATTAAACCTTTACTTTAATATAAGTCAAGGAACAACTTGAATTGCTAAGTCCCTACAAAAAAAGTATTGTTAGGGTAACACAAGTTTGGTAAAAGGCAGAGTTTTTGCCCAGGTGTGGATGTGGAAAGCAAACATAAGTGAGAAACATTTAGGAATGATAGCAATCAGATATTATTATAAATAAGACCAAACACCTCATTCCTTAGGAGAGAATACAGCACACCATTTTATTAGTTGGATATTCCCTGGGATAGATATCAAAGACATAAAACATGTGTCACACACACACACACACACACACATACACACACACACACATATATATATATATTTTAAAG
>NW_028293947.1:0-28000 GCF_964341445.2 Mesoplodon mirus | reverse complement strand
GGGCTAGCATTGCGCATTTGCAAAGGGGTAGATCTATCAAGGAATGTTACTGCATGCTACTAAGATTTTTTTAATTAAAAAGTTAACCCTTAGACAAGCTACAGAGTAGCAAAATATGTCGATTCGTTAGGGTGATCTTGGTTTACTATTCACTATGGTTAGACATTACACGTCCGTGTTAGCCTATCGCCATGGGCTAGCATTGCGCATTTGCAAAGGGGTAGATCTATCAAGGAATGTTACTGCATGCTACTAAGATTTTTTTAATTAAAAAGTTAACCCTTAGACAAGCTACAGAGTAGCAAAATATGTCGATTCGTTAGGGTGATCTTGGTTTACTATTCACTATGGTTAGACATTACACGTCCATGTTAGCCGATCTTCATGGGCTAGCATTGCGCATTTGCAAAGGGGTAGATCTATCAAGGAATGTTACTGCATGCTACTAAGATTTTTTTAATTAAAAAGTTAACCCTTAGACAAGCTACAGAGTAGCAAAATATGTCGATTCGTTAGGGTGATCTTGGTTTACTATTCACTATGGTTAGACATTACACGTCCATGTTAGCCGATCTTCATGGGCTAGCATTGCGCATTTGCAAAGGGGTAGATCTATCAAGGAATGTTACTGCATGCTACTAAGATTTTTTTAATTAAAAAGTTAACCCTTAGACAAGCTACAGAGTAGCAAAATATGTCGATTCGTTAGGGTGATCTTGGTTTACTATTCACTATGGTTAGACATTACACGTCCATGTTAGCCGATCTTCATGGGCTAGCATTGCGCATTTGCAAAGGGGTAGATCTATCAAGGAATGTTACTGCATGCTACTAAGATTTTTTTAATTAAAAAGTTAACCCTTAGACAAGCTACAGAGTAGCAAAATATGTCGATTCGTTAGGGTGATCTTGGTTTACTATTCACTATGGTTAGACATTACACGTCCATGTTAGCCGATCTTCATGGGCTAGCATTGCGCATTTGCAAAGGGGTAGATCTATCAAGGAATGTTACTGCATGCTACTAAGATTTTTTTAATTAAAAAGTTAACCCTTAGACAAGCTACAGAGTAGCAAAATATGTCGATTCGTTAGGGTGATCTTGGTTTACTATTCACTATGGTTAGACATTACACGTCCATGTTAGCCGATCTTCATGGGCTAGCATTGCGCATTTGCAAAGGGGTGGATCTATCGAGGAAGATTACTGCATGCTACTAAGATTTTTTTAATTAAAAAGTTAACCCTTAGACAAGCTACAGAGTAGCAAAATATGTCGATTCGTTAGGGTGATCTTGGTTTACTATTCACTATGGTTAGACATTACACGTCCATGTTAGCCGATCTTCATGGGCTAGCATTGCGCATTTGCAAAGGGGTGGATCTATCGAGGAAGATTACTGCATGCTACTAAGATTTTTTTAATTAAAAAGTTAACCCTTAGACAAGCTACAGAGTAGCAAAATATGTCGATTCGTTAGGGTGATCTTGGTTTACTATTCACTATGGTTAGACATTACACGTCCGTGTTAGCCGATCTTCATGGGCTAGCATTGCGCATTTGCAAAGGGGTGGATCTATCAAGGAATGTTACTGCATGCTACTAAGATTTTTTTAATTAAAAAGTTAACCCTTAGACAAGCTACAGAGTAGCAAAATATGTCGATTCGTTAGGGTGATCTTGGTTTACTATTCACTATGGTTAGACATTACACGTCCATGTTAGCCGATCTTCATGGGCTAGCATTGCGCATTTGCAAAGGGGTGGATCTATCGAGGAAGATTACTGCATGCTACTAAGATTTTTTTAATTAAAAAGTTAACCCTTAGACAAGCTACAGAGTAGCAAAATATGTCGATTCGTTAGGGTGATCTTGGTTTACTATTCACTATGGTTAGACATTACACGTCCGTGTTAGCCGATCTTCATGGGCTAGCATTGCGCATTTGCAAAGGGGTGGATCTATCAAGGAATGTTACTGCATGCTACTAAGATTTTTTTAATTAAAAAGTTAACCCTTAGACAAGCTACAGAGTAGCAGAATATGTCGATTTGTTACGCTGATCATGGTTTACTATCACTATGGTTAGACATTACACGTCCATGTTAGCCGATCTTCATGGGCTAGCATTGCGCATTTGCAAAGGGGTAGATCTATCAAGGAATGTTACTGCATGCTACTAAGATTTTTTTAATTAAAAAGTTAACCCTTAGACAAGCTACAGAGTAGCAAAATATGTCGATTCGTTAGGGTGATCTTGGTTTACTATTCACTATGGTTAGACATTACACGTCCATGTTAGCCGATCTTCATGGGCTAGCATTGCGCATTTGCAAAGGGGTAGATCTATCAAGGAATGTTACTGCATGCTACTAAGATTTTTTTAATTAAAAAGTTAACCCTTAGACAAGCTACAGAGTAGCAAAATATGTCGATTCGTTAGGGTGATCTTGGTTTACTATTCACTATGGTTAGACATTACACGTCCATGTTAGCCGATCTTCATGGGCTAGCATTGCGCATTTGCAAAGGGGTGGATCTATCGAGGAAGATTACTGCATGCTACTAAGATTTTTTTAATTAAAAAGTTAACCCTTAGACAAGCTACAGAGTAGCAAAATATGTCGATTCGTTAGGGTGATCTTGGTTTACTATTCACTATGGTTAGACATTACACGTCCGTGTTAGCCTATCGCCATGGGCTAGCATTGCGCAATTGCAAAGGGGTGGATCTATCAAGGAATGTTACTGCATGCTACTAAGATTTTTTTAATTAAAAAGTTAACCCTTAGACAAGCTACAGAGTAGCAAAATATGTCGATTCGTTAGGGTGATCTTGGTTTACTATTCACTATGGTTAGACATTACACGTCCATGTTAGCCGATCTTCATGGGCTAGCATTGCGCATTTGCAAAGGGGTGGATCTATCGAGGAAGATTACTGCATGCTACAAAGATTTTTTTAATTAAAAAGTTAACCCCTAGAAAAGCTACAGAGTAGCAGAATATGTCGATTTGTTACGCTGATCATGGTTTACTATCACTATGGTTAGTCATTACACGTCCGTGTTAGCCGATCTTCATGGGCTAGCATTGCGCATTTGCAAAGGGGTAGATCTATCAAGGAATGTTACTGCATGCTACTAAGATTTTTTTAATTAAAAAGTTAACCCTTAGACAAGCTACAGAGTAGCAAAATATGTCGATTCGTTAGGGTGATCTTGGTTTACTATTCACTATGGTTAGACATTACACGTCCATGTTAGCCGATCTTCATGGGCTAGCATTGCGCATTTGCAAAGGGGTGGATCTATCGAGGAAGATTACTGCATGCTACTAAGATTTTTTTAATTAAAAAGTTAACCCTTAGACAAGCTACAGAGTAGCAAAATATGTCGATTCGTTAGGGTGATCTTGGTTTACTATTCACTATGGTTAGACATTACACGTCCGTGTTAGCCGATCTTCATGGGCTAGCATTGCGCATTTGCAAAGGGGTAGATCTATCAAGGAATGTTACTGCATGCTACTAAGATTTTTTTAATTAAAAAGTTAACCCTTAGACAAGCTACAGAGTAGCAAAATATGTCGATTCGTTAGGGTGATCTTGGTTTACTATTCACTATGGTTAGACATTACACGTCCATGTTAGCCGATCTTCATGGGCTAGCATTGCGCATTTGCAAAGGGGTAGATCTATCAAGGAATGTTACTGCATGCTACTAAGATTTTTTTAATTAAAAAGTTAACCCTTAGACAAGCTACAGAGTAGCAAAATATGTCGATTCGTTAGGGTGATCTTGGTTTACTATTCACTATGGTTAGACATTACACGTCCGTGTTAGCCTATCGCCATGGGCTAGCATTGCGCATTTGCAAAGGGGTGGATCTATCAAGGAATGTTACTGCATGCTACTAAGATTTTTTTAATTAAAAAGTTAACCCTTAGACAAGCTACAGAGTAGCAAAATATGTCGATTCGTTAGGGTGATCTTGGTTTACTATTCACTATGGTTAGACATTACACGTCCATGTTAGCCGATCTTCATGGGCTAGCATTGCGCATTTGCAAAGGGGTAGATCTATCAAGGAATGTTACTGCATGCTACTAAGAATTTTTTAATTAAAAAGTTAACCCTTAGACAAGCTACAGAGTAGCAAAATATGTCGATTCGTTAGGGTGATCTTGGTTTACTATTCACTATGGTTAGACATTACACGTCCGTGTTAGCCTATCGCCATGGGCTAGCATTGCGCATTTGCAAAGGGGTGGATCTATCAAGGAATGTTACTGCATGCTACTAAGATTTTTTTAACTAAAAAGTTAACCCTTAGACAAGCTACAGAGTAGCAAAATATGTCGATTCGTTAGGGTGATCTTGGTTTACTATTCACTATGGTTAGACATTACACGTCCATGTTAGCCGATCTTCATGGGCTAGCATTGCGCATTTGCAAAGGGGTGGATCTATCGAGGAAGATTACTGCATGCTACAAAGATTTTTTTAATTAAAAAGTTAACCCCTAGAAAAGCTGCAGAGTAGCAGAATATGTCGATTTGTTACGCTGATCATGGTTTACTATCACTATGGTTAGACATTACACGTCCGTGTTAGCCTATCGCCATGGGCTAGCATTGCGCATTTGCAAAGGGGTGGATCTATCGAGGAAGATTACTGCATGCTACTAAGATTTTTTTAATTAAAAAGTTAACCCTTAGACAAGCTACAGAGTAGCAAAATATGTCGATTCGTTAGGGTGATCTTGGTTTACTATTCACTATGGTTAGACATTACACGTCATGTTAGCCGATCTTCATGGGCTAGCATTGCGCATTTGCAAAGGGGTAGATCTATCAAGGAATGTTACTGCATGCTACTAAGATTTTTTTAATTAAAAAGTTAACCCTTAGACAAGCTACAGAGTAGCAAAATATGTCGATTCGTTAGGGTGATCTTGGTTTACTATTCACTATGGTTAGACATTACACGTCCGTGTTAGCCTATCGCCATGGGCTAGCATTGCGCATTTGCAAAGGGGTGGATCTATCAAGGAATGTTACTGCATGCTACTAAGATTTTTTTAATTAAAAAGTTAACCCTTAGACAAGCTACAGAGTAGCAAAATATGTCGATTCGTTAGGGTGATCTTGGTTTACTATTCACTATGGTTAGACATTACACGTCCATGTTAGCCGATCTTCATGGGCTAGCATTGCGCATTTGCAAAGGGGTGGATCTATCGAGGAAGATTACTGCATGCTACAAAGATTTTTTTAATTAAAAAGTTAACCCCTAGAAAAGGTACAGAGTAGCAGAATATGTCGATTTGTTACGCTGATCATGGTTTACTATCACTATGGTTAGACATTACACGTCCGTGTTAGCCGATCTTCATGGGCTAGCATTGCGCATTTGCAAAGGGGTAGATCTATCAAGGAATGTTACTGCATGCTACTAAGATTTTTTTAATTAAAAAGTTAACCCTTAGACAAGCTACAGAGTAGCAAAATATGTCGATTCGTTAGGGTGATCTTGGTTTACTATTCACTATGGTTAGACATTACACGTCCGTGTTAGCCTATCGCCATGGGCTAGCATTGCGCATTTGCAAAGGGGTGGATCTATCGAGGAAGATTACTGCATGCTACTAAGATTTTTTTAATTAAAAAGTTAACCCTTAGACAAGCTACAGAGTAGCAAAATATGTCGATTCGTTAGGGTGATCTTGGTTTACTATTCACTATGGTTAGACATTACACGTCCGTGTTAGCCTATCGCCATGGGCTAGCATTGCGCATTTGCAAAGGGGTGGATCTATCGAGGAAGATTACTGCATGCTACTAAGATTTTTTTAATTAAAAAGTTAACCCTTAGACAAGCTACAGAGTAGCAAAATATGTCGATTCGTTAGGGTGATCTTGGTTTACTATTCACTATGGTTAGACATTACACGTCCATGTTAGCCGATCTTCATGGGCTAGCATTGCGCATTTGCAAAGGGGTAGATCTATCAAGGAATGTTACTGCATGCTACTAAGATTTTTTTAATTAAAAAGTTAACCCTTAGACAAGCTACAGAGTAGCAAAATATGTCGATTCGTTAGGGTGATCTTGGTTTACTATTCACTATGGTTAGACATTACACGTCCGTGTTAGCCTATCGCCATGGGCTAGCATTGCGCATTTGCAAAGGGGTGGATCTATCGAGGAAGATTACTGCATGCTACTAAGATTTTTTTAATTAAAAAGTTAACCCTTAGACAAGCTACAGAGTAGCAAAATATGTCGATTCGTTAGGGTGATCTTGGTTTACTATTCACTATGGTTAGACATTACACGTCCGTGTTAGCCTATCGCCATGGGCTAGCATTGCGCATTTGCAAAGGGGTGGATCTATCGAGGAAGATTAGTGCATGCTACTAAGATTTTTTTAATTAAAAAGTTAACCCTTAGACAAGCTACAGAGTAGCAAAATATGTCGATTCGTTAGGGTGATCTTGGTTTACTATTCACTATGGTTAGACATTACACGTCCATGTTAGCCGATCTTCATGGGCTAGCATTGCGCATTTGCAAAGGGGTGGATCTATCGAGGAAGATTACTGCATGCTACAAAGATTTTTTTAATTAAAAAGTTAACCCCTAGAAAAGCTACAGAGTAGCAGAATATGTCGATTTGTTACGCTGATCATGGTTTACTATCACTATGGTTAGACATTACACGTCCGTATTAGCCGATCTTCATGGGCTAGCATTGCGCATTTGCAAAGGGGTAGATCTATCAAGGAATGTTACTGCATGCTACTAAGATTTTTTTAATTAAAAAGTTAACCCTTAGACAAGCTACAGAGTAGAAAATATGTCGATTCGTTAGGGTGATCTTGGTTTACTATTCACTATGGTTAGACATTACACGTCCGTGTTAGCCTATCGCCATGGGCTAGCATTGCGCGTTTGCAAAGGGGTGGATCTATCGAGGAAGATTACTGCATGCTACTAAGATTTTTTTAATTAAAAAGTTAACCCTTAGACAAGCTACAGAGTAGCAAAATATGTCGATTCGTTAGGGTGATCTTGGTTTACTATTCACTATGGTTAGACATTACACGTCCATGTTAGCCGATCTTCATGGGCTAGCATTGCGCATTTGCAAAGGGGTAGATATATCAAGGAATGTTACTGCATGCTACTAAGATTTTTTTAATTAAAAAGTTAACCCTTAGACAAGCTACAGAGTAGCAAAATATGTCGATTCGTTAGGGTGATCTTGGTTTACTATTCACTATGGTTAGACATTACACGTCCGTGTTAGCCTATCGCCATGGGCTAGCATTGCGCATTAGCAAAGGGGTGGATCTATCAAGGAATGTTACTGCATGCTACTAAGATTTTTTTAATTAAAAAGTTAACCCTTAGACAAGCTACAGAGTAGCAAAATATGTCGATTCGTTAGGGTGATCTTGGTTTACTATTCACTATGGTTAGACATTACACGTCCGTGTTAGCCTATCGCCATGGGCTAGCATTGCTCATTTGCAAAGGGGTGGATCTATCGAGGAAGATTACTGCATGCTACTAAGATTTCTTAATTAAAAAGTTAACCCTTAGACAAGCTACAGAGTAGCAAAATATGTCGATTCGTTAGGGTGATCTTGGTTTACTATTCACTATGGTTAGACATTACACGTCCGTGTTAGCCTATCGCCATGGGCTAGCATTGCGCATTTGCACAGGGGTGGATCTATCGAGGAAGATTACTGCATGCTACTAAGATTTTTTTAATTAAAAAGTTAACCCTTAGACAAGCTACAGAGTAGCAAAATATGTCGATTCGTTAGGGTGATCTTGGTTTACTATTCACTATGGTTAGACATTACACGTCCATGTTAGCCGATCTTCATGGGCTAGCATTGCGCATTTGCAAAGGGGTGGATCTATCGAGGAAGATTACTGCATGCTACAAAGATTTTTATAATTAAAAAGTTAACCCCTAGAAAAGCTACAGAGTAGCAAAATATGTCGATTCGTTAGGGTGATCTTGGTTTACTATTCACTATGGTTAGACATTACACGTCCGTGTTAGCCTATCGCCATGGGCTAGCATTGCGCATTTGCAAAGGGGTGGATCTATCGAGGAAGATTACTGCATGCTACTAAGATTTTTTTAATTAAAAAGTTAACCCTTAGACAAGCTACAGAGTAGCAAAATATGTCGATTCGTTAGGGTGATCTTGGTTTACTATTCACTATGGTTAGACATTACACGCCCATGTTAGCCGATCTTCATGGGCTAGCATTGCGCATTTGCAAAGGGGTGGATCTATCGAGGAAGATTACTGCATGCTACAAAGATTTTTTTAATTAAAAAGTTAACCCCTAGAAAAGCTACAGAGTAGCAGAATATGTCGATTTGTTACGCTGATCATGGTTTACTATCACTATGGTTAGACATTACACGTCCATGTTAGCCGATCTTCATGGGCTAGCATTGCGCATTTGCAAAGGGGTAGATCTATCAAGGAATGTTACTGCATGCTACTAAGATTTTTTAAATTAAAAAGTTAACCCTTAGACAAGCTACAGAGTAGCAAAATATGTCGATTCGTTAGGGTGATCTTGGTTTACTATTCACTATGGTTAGACATTACACGTCCGTGTTAGCCTATCGCCATGGGCTAGCATTGCGCATTTGCAAAGGGGTGGATCTATCGAGGAAGATTACTGCATGCTACTAAGATTTTTTTAATTAAAAAGTTAACCCTTAGACAAGCTAGAGAGTAGCAAAATATGTCGATTTGTTACGCTGATCATGGTTTACTATCACTATGGTTAGACATTACACGACCATGTTAGCCGATCTTCATGGGCTAGCATTGCGCATTTGCAAAGGGGTAGATCTATCAAGGAATGTTACTGCATGCTACTAAGATTTTTTTAATTAAAAAGTTAACCCTTAGACAAGCTACAGAGTAGCAAAATATGTCGATTTGTTACGCTGATCATGGTTTACTATCACTATGGTTAGACATTACACCTCCATGTTAGCCGATCTTCATGGGCTAGCATTGCGCATTTGCAAAGGGGTAGATCTATCAAGGAATGTTACTGCATGCTACTAAGATTTTTTTAATTAAAAAGTTAACCCTTAGACAAGCTACAGAGTAGCAAAATATGTCGATTCGTTAGGGTGATCTTGGTTTACTATTCACTATGGTTAGACATTACACGCCCATGTTAGCCGATCTTCATGGGCTAGCATTGCGCATTTGCAAAGGGGTGGATCTATCGAGGAAGATTACTGCATGCTACAAAGATTTTTTTAATTAAAAAGTTAACCCCTAGAAAAGCTACAGAGTAGCAGAATATGTCGATTTGTTACGCTGATCATGGTTTACTATCACTATGGTTAGACATTACACGTCCATGTTAGCCGATCTTCATGGGCTAGCATTGCGCATTTGCAAAGGGGTAGATCTATCAAGGAATGTTACTGCATGCTACTAAGATTTTTTAAATTAAAAAGTTAACCCTTAGACAAGCTACAGAGTAGCAAAATATGTCGATTCGTTAGGGTGATCTTGGTTTACTATTCACTATGGTTAGACATTACACGTCCGTGTTAGCCTATCGCCATGGGCTAGCATTGCGCATTTGCAAAGGGGTGGATCTATCGAGGAAGATTACTGCATGCTACTAAGATTTTTTTAATTAAAAACTTAACCCTTAGACAAGCTAGAGAGTAGCAAAATATGTCGATTTGTTACGCTGATCATGGTTTACTATCACTATGGTTAGACATTACACGTCCATGTAAGCCGATCTTCATGGGCTAGCATTGCGCATTTGCAAAGGGGTAGATCTATCAAGGAATGTTACTGCATGCTACTAAGATTTTTTAATTAAAAAGTTAACCCTTAGACAAGCTACAGAGTAGCAAAATATGTCGATTCGTTAGGGTGATCTTGGTTTACTATTCACTATGGTTAGACATTACACGTCCATGTTAGCCGATCTTCATGGGCTAGCATTGCGCATTTGCAAAGGGGTGGATCTATCGAGGAAGATTACTGCATGCTACAAAGATTTTTTTAATTAAAAAGTTAACCCCTAGAAAAGCTACAGAGTAGCAGAATATGTCGATTTGTTACGCTGATCATGGTTTACTATCACTATGGTTAGACATTACACGTCCATGTTAGCCGATCTTCATGGGCTAGCATTGCGCATTTGCAAAGGGGTAGATCTATCAAGGAATGTTACTGCATGCTACTAAGATTTTTTTAATTAAAAAGTTAACCCTTAGACAAGCTACAGAGTAGCAAAATATGTCGATTCGTTAGGGTGATCTTGGTTTACTATTCACTATGGTTAGACATTACACGTCCGTGTTAGCCTATCGCCATGGGCTAGCATTGCGCATTTGCAAAGGGGTGGATCTATCGAGGAAGATTACTGCATGCTACTAAGATTTTTTTAATTAAAAAGTTAACCCTTAGACAAGCTACAGAGTAGCAAAATATGTCGATTCGTTAGGGTGATCTTGGTTTACTATTCACTATGGTTAGACATTACACGCCCATGTTAGCCGATCTTCATGGGCTAGCATTGCGCATTTGCAAAGGGGTGGATCTATCGAGGAAGATTACTGCATGCTACAAAGATTTTTTTAATTAAAAAGTTAACCCCTAGAAAAGCTACAGAGTAGCAGAATATGTCGATTTGTTACGCTGATCATGGTTTACTATCACTATGGTTAGACATTACACGTCCATGTTAGCCGATCTTCATGGGCTAGCATTGCGCATTTGCAAAGGGGTAGATCTATCAAGGAATGTTACTGCATGCTACTAAGATTTTTTAAATTAAAAAGTTAACCCTTAGACAAGCTACAGAGTAGCAAAATATGTCGATTCGTTAGGGTGATCTTGGTTTACTATTCACTATGGTTAGACATTACACGTCCGTGTTAGCCTATCGCCATGGGCTAGCATTGCGCATTTGCAAAGGGGTGGATCTATCGAGGAAGATTACTGCATGCTACTAAGATTTTTTTAATTAAAAACTTAACCCTTAGACAAGCTAGAGAGTAGCAAAATATGTCGATTTGTTACGCTGATCATGGTTTACTATCACTATGGTTAGACATTACACGTCCATGTAAGCCGATCTTCATGGGCTAGCATTGCGCATTTGCAAAGGGGTAGATCTATCAAGGAATGTTACTGCATGCTACTAAGATTTTTTTAATTAAAAAGTTAACCCTTAGACAAGCTACAGAGTAGCAAAATATGTCGATTCGTTAGGGTGATCTTGGTTTACTATTCACTATGGTTAGACATTACAGGTCCATGTTAGCCGATCTTCATGGGCTAGCATTGCGCATTTGCAAAGGGGTAGATCTATCAAGGAATGTTACTGCATGCTACTAAGATTTTTTTAATTAAAAAGTTAACCCTTAGACAAGCTACAGAGTAGCAAAATATGTCGATTCGTTAGGGTGATCTTGGTTTACTATTCACTATGGTTAGACATTACACGTCCATGTTAGCCGATCTTCATGGGCTAGCATTGCGCATTTGCAAAGGGGTGGATCTATCGAGGAAGATTACTGCATGCTACAAAGATTTTTTTAATTAAAAAGTTAACCCCTAGAAAAGCTACAGAGTAGCAGAATATGTCGATTTGTTACGCTGATCATGGTTTACTATCACTATGGTTAGACATTACACCTCCATGTTAGCCGATCTTCATGGGCTAGCATTGCGCATTTGCAAAGGGGTAGATCTATCAAGGAATGTTACTGCATGCTACTAAGATTTTTTTAATTAAAAAGTTAACCCTTAGACAAGCTACAGAGTAGCAAAATATGTCGATTCGTTAGGGTGATCTTGGTTTACTATTCACTATGGTTACACATTACACGTCCGTGTTAGCCTATCGCCATGGGCTAGCATTGCGCATTTGCAAAGGGGTGGATCTATCGAGGAAGATTACTGCATGCTACTAAGATTTTTTTAATTAAAAAGTTAACCCTTAGACAAGCTACAGAGTAGCAAAATATGTCGATTCGTTAGGGTGATCTTGGTTTACTATTCACTATGGTTAGACATTACACGTCCATCTTAGCCGATCTTCATGGGCTAGCATTGCGCATTTCCAAAGGGGTAGATCTATCAAGGAATGTTACTGCATGCTACTAAGATTTTTTTAATTAAAAAGTTAACCCTTAGACAAGCTACAGAGTAGCAAAATATGTCGATTCGTTAGGGTGATCTTGGTTTACTATTCACTATGGTTAGACATTACACGCCCATGTTAGCCGATCTTCATGGGCTAGCATTGCGCATTTGCAAAGGGGTGGATCTATCGAGGAAGATTACTGCATGCTACAAAGATTTTTTTAATTAAAAAGTTAACCCCTAGAAAAGCTACAGAGTAGCAGAATATGTCGATTTGTTACGCTGATCATGGTTTACTATCACTATGGTTAGACATTACACGTCCATGTTAGCCGATCTTCATGGGCTAGCATTGCGCATTTGCAAAGGGGTAGATCTATCAAGGAATGTTACTGCATGCTACTAAGATTTTTTAAATTAAAAAGTTAACCCTTAGACAAGCTACAGAGTAGCAAAATATGTCGATTCGTTAGGGTGATCTTGGTTTACTATTCACTATGGTTAGACATTACACGTCCGTGTTAGCCTATCGCCATGGGCTAGCATTGCGCATTTGCAAAGGGGTGGATCTATCGAGGAAGATTACTGCATGCTACTAAGATTTTTTTAATTAAAAACTTAACCCTTAGACACGCTAGAGAGTAGCAAAATATGTCGATTTGTTACGCTGATCATGGTTTACTATCACTATGGTTAGACATTACACGTCCATGTTAGCCGATCTTCATGGGCTAGCATTGCGCATTTGCAAAGGGGTAGATCTATCAAGGAATGTTACTGCATGCTACTAAGATTTTTTTAATTAAAAAGTTAACCCTTAGACAAACTACAGAGTAGCAAAATATGTCGATTCGTTAGGGTGATCTTGGTTTACTATTCACTATGGTTAGACATTACACGTCCATGTTAGCCGATCTTCATGGGCTAGCATTGCGCATTTGCAAAGGGGTAGATCTATCAAGGAATGTTACTGCATGCTACTAAGATTTTTTTAATTAAAAAGTTAACCCTTAGACAAGCTACAGAGTAGCAAAATATGTCGATTCGTTAGGGTGATCTTGGTTTACTATTCACTATGGTTAGACATTACACGTCCGTGTTAGCCGATCTTCATGGGCTAGCATTGCGCATTTGCAAAGGGGTGGATCTATCGAGGAAGATTACTGCATGCTACAAAGATTTTTTTAATTAAAAAGTTAACCCCTAGAAAAGCTACAGAGTAGCAGAATATGTCGATTTGTTACGCTGATCATGGTTTACTATCACTATGGTTAGACATTACACGTCCATGTTAGCCGATCTTCATGGGCTAGCATTGCGCATTTGCAAAGGGGTAGATCTATCAAGGAATGTTACTGCATGCTACTAAGATTTTTTTAATTAAAAAGTTAACCCTTAGACAAGCTACAGAGTAGCAAAATATGTCGATTCGTTAGGGTGATCTTGGTTTACTATTCACTATGGTTAGACATTACACGTCCGTGTTAGCCGATCTTCATGGGCTAGCATTGCGCATTTGCAAAGGGGTGGATCTATCGAGGAAGATTACTGCATGCTACAAAGATTTTTTTAATTAAAAAGTTAACCCCTAGAAAAGCTACAGAGTAGCAGAATATGTCGATTTGTTACGCTGATCATGGTTTACTATCACTATGGTTAGACATTACACGTCCATGATAGCCGATCTTCATGGGCTAGCATTGCGCATTTGCAAAGGGGTAGATCTATCAAGGAATGTTACTGCATGCTACTAAGATTTTTTAAATTAAAAAGTTAACCCTTAGACAAGCTACAGAGTAGCAAAATATGTCGATTCGTTAGGGTGATCTTGGTTTACTATTCACTATGGTTAGACATTACACGTCCGTGTTAGCCTATCGCCATGGGCTAGCATTGCGCATTTGCAAAGGGGTGGATCTATCGAGGAAGATTACTGCATGCTACTAAGATTTTTTTAATTAAAAACTTAACCCTTAGACAAGCTAGAGAGTAGCAAAATATGTCGATTTGTTACGCTGATCATGGTTTACTATCACTATGGTTAGACATTACACGTCCATGTTAGCCGATCTTCATGGGCTAGCATTGCGCATTTGCAAAGGGGTAGATCTATCAAGGAATGTTACTGCATGCTACTAAGATTTTTTTAATTAAAAAGTTAACCCTTAGACAAACTACAGAGTAGCAAAATATGTCGATTCGTTAGGGTGATCTTGGTTTACTATTCACTATGGTTAGACATCACACGTCCATGTTAGCCGATCTTCATGGGCTAGCATTGCGCATTTGCAAAGGGGTAGATCTATCAAGGAATGTTACTGCATGCTACTAGGATTTTTTTAATTAAAAAGTTAACCCTTAGACAAGCTACAGAGTAGCAAAATATGTCGATTCGTTAGGGTGATCTTGGTTTACTATTCACTATGGTTAGACATTACACGTCCATGTTAGCCGATCTTCATGGGCTAGCATTGCGCATTTGCAAAGGGGTGGATCTATCGAGGAAGATTACTGCATGCTACAAAGATTTTTTTAATTAAAAAGTTAACCCCTAGAAAAGCTACAGAGTAGCAGAATATGTCGATTTGTTACGCTGATCATGGTTTACTATCACTATGGTTAGACATTACACGTCCATGTTAGCCGATCTTCATGGGCTAGCATTGCGCATTTGCAAAGGGGTAGATCTATCAAGGAATGTTACTGCATGCTACTAAGATTTTTTTAATAAAAAGTTAACCCTTAGACAAGCTACAGAGTAGCAAAATATGTCGATTCGTTAGGGTGATCTTGGTTTACTATTCACTATGGTTAGACATTACACGTCCGTGTTAGCCGATCTTCATGGGCTAGCATTGCGCATTTGCAAAGGGGTGGATCTATCGAGGAAGATTACTGCATGCTACAAAGATTTTTTTAATTAAAAAGTTAACCCCTAGAAAAGCTACAGAGTAGCAGAATATGTCGATTTGTTACGCTGATCATGGTTTACTATCACTATGGTTAGACATTACACGTCCATGATAGCCGATCTTCATGGGCTAGCATTGCGCATTTGCAAAGGGGTAGATCTATCAAGGAATGTTACTGCATGCTACTAAGATTTTTTAAATTAAAAAGTTAACCCTTAGACAAGCTACAGAGTAGCAAAATATGTCGATTCGTTAGGGTGATCTTGGTTTACTATTCACTATGGTTAGACATTACACGTCCGTGTTAGCCTATCGCCATGGGCTAGCATTGCGCATTTGCAAAGGGGTGGATCTATCGAGGAAGATTACTGCATGCTACTAAGATTTTTTTAATTAAAAAGTTAACCCTTAGACAAGCTAGAGAGTAGCAAAATATGTCGATTTGTTACGCTGATCATGGTTTACTATCACTATGGTTAGACATTACACGTCCATGTTAGCCGATCTTCATGGGCTAGCATTGCGCATTTGCAAAGGGGTAGATCTATCAAGGAATGTTACTGCATGCTACTAATATTTTTTTAATTAAAAAGTTAACCCTTAGACAAGCTACAGAGTAGCAAAATATGTCGATTCGTTAGGGTGATCTTGGTTTACTATTCACTATGGTTAGACATTACACGTCCGTGTTAGCCTATCGCCATGGGCTAGCATTGCGCATTTGCAAAGGGGTGGATCTATCGAGGAAGATTACTGCATGCTACTAAGATTTTTTTAATTAAAAAGTTAACCCTTAGACAAGCTACAGAGTAGCAAAATATGTCGATTCGTTAGGGTGATCTTGGTTTACTATTCACTATGGTTAGACATTACAGGTCCATGTTAGCCGATCTTCATGGGCTAGCATTGCGCATTTGCAAAGGGGTAGATCTATCAAGGAATGTTACTGCATGCTACTAAGATTTTTTTAATTAAAAAGTTAACCCTTAGACAAACTACAGAGTAGCAAAATATGTCGATTCGTTAGGGTGATCTTGGTTTACTATTCACTATGGTTAGACATTACACGTCCATGTTAGCCGATCTTCATGGGCTAGCATTGCGCATTTGCAAAGGGGTAGATCTATCGAGGAAGATTACTGCATGCTACAAAGATTTTTTAATTAAAAAGTTAACCCCTAGAAAAGCTACAGAGTAGCAGAATATGTCGATTTGTTACGCTGATCATGGTTTACTATCACTATGGTTAGACATTACACGTCCATGTTAGCCGATCTTCATGGGCTAGCATTGCGCATTTGCAAAGGGGTAGATCTATCAAGGAATGTTACTGCATGCTACTAAGATTTTTTTAATTAAAAAGTTAACCCTTAGACAAGCTACAGAGTAGCAAAATATGTCGATTCGTTAGGGTGATCTTGGTTTACTATTCACTATGGTTAGACATTACACGTCCGTGTTAGCCTATCGCCATGGGCTAGCATTGCGCATTTGCAAAGGTGTGGATCTATCGAGGAAGATTACTGCATGCTACTAAGATTTTTTTAATTAAAAAGTTAACCCTTAGACAAGCTACAGAGTAGCAAAATATGTCGATTCGTTAGGGTGATCTTGGCTTACTATTCACTATGGTTAGACGTTACACGTCCATGTTAGCCGATCTTCATGGGCTAGCATTGCGCATTTGCAAAGGGGTAGATCTATCAAGGAATGTTACTGCATGCTACTAAGATTTTTTAAATTAAAAAGTTAACCCTTAGACAAGCTACAGAGTAGCAAAATATGTCGATTCGTTAGGGTGATCTTGGTTTACTATTCACTATGGTTAGACATTACACGTCCGTGTTAGCCTATCGCCATGGGCTAGCATTGCGCATTTGCAAAGGGGTGGATCTATCGAGGAAGATTACTGCATGCTACTAAGATTTTTTTAATTAAAAAGTTAACCCTTAGACAAGCTAGAGAGTAGCAAAATATGTCGATTTGTTACGCTGATCATGGTTTACTATCACTATGGTTAGACATTACACGTCCATGTTAGCCGATCTTCATGGGCTAGCATTGCGCATTTGCAAAGGGGTAGATCTATCAAGGAATGTTACTGCATGCTACTAATATTTTTTTAATTAAAAAGTTAACCCTTAGACAAGCTACAGAGTAGCAAAATATGTCGATTCGTTAGGGTGATCTTGGTTTACTATTCACTATGGTTAGACATTACACGTCCGTGTTAGCCTATCGCCATGGGCTAGCATTGCGCATTTGCAAAGGGGTGGATCTATCGAGGAAGATTACTGCATGCTACTAAGATTTTTTTAATTAAAAAGTTAACCCTTAGACAAGCTACAGAGTAGCAAAATATGTCGATTCGTTAGGGTGATCTTGGTTTACTATTCACTATGGTTAGACATTACAGGTCCATGTTAGCCGATCTTCATGGGCTAGCATTGCGCATTTGCAAAGGGGTAGATCTATCAAGGAATGTTACTGCATGCTACTAATATTTTTTAATTAAAAAGTTAACCCTTAGACAAGCTACAGAGTAGCAAAATATGTCGATTCGTTAGGGTGATCTTGGTTTACTATTCACTATGTTTAGACATTACACGTCCGTGTTAGCCTATCGCCATGGGCTAGCATTGCGCATTTGCAAAGGGGTGGATCTATCGAGGAAGATTACTGCATGCTACTAAGATTTTTTTAATTAAAAAGTTAACCCTTAGACAAGCTACAGAGTAGCAAAATATGTCGATTCGTTAGGGTGATCTTGGTTTACTATTCACTATGGTTAGACATTACACGTCCATGTTAGCCGATCTTCATGGGCTAGCATTGCGCATTTGCAAAGGGTAGATCTATCGAGGAAGATTACTGCATGCTACAAAGATTTTTTTAATTAAAAAGTTAACCCCTAGAAAAGCTACAGAGTAGCAGAATATGTCGATTTGTTACGCTGATCATGGTTTACTATCACTATGGTTAGACATTACACGTCCATGTTAGCCGATCTTCATGGGCTAGCATTGCGCATTTGCAAAGGGGTAGATCTATCAAGGAATGTTACTGCATGCTACTAAGATTTTTTTAATTAAAAAGTTAACCCTTAGACAAGCTAGAGAGTAGCAAAATATGTCGATTTGTTACGCTGATCATGGTTTACTATCACTATGGTTAGACATTACACGTCCATGTTAGTCGATCTTCATGGGCTAGCATTGCGCATTTGCAAAGGGGTAGATCTATCAAGGAATGTTACTGCATGCTACTAATATTTTTTTAATTAAAAAGTTAACCCTTAGACAAGCTACAGAGTAGCAAAATATGTCGATTCGTTAGGGTGATCTTGGTTTACTATTCACTATGGTTAGACATTACACGTCCGTGTTAGCCTATCGCCATGGGCTAGCATTGCGCATTTGCAAAGGGGTGGATCTATCGAGGAAGATTACTGCATGCTACTAAGATTTTTTTAATTAAAAAGTTAACCCTTAGACAAACTACAGAGTAGCAAAATATGTCGATTCGTTAGGGGGATCTTGGTTTACTATTCACTATGGTTAGACATTACACGTCCATGTTAGCCGATCTTCATGGGCTAGCATTGCGCATTTGCAAAGGGGTAGATCTATCAAGGAATGTTACTGCATGCTACTAAGATTTTTTAATTAAAAAGTTAACCCTTAGACAAGCTACAGAGTAGCAAAATATGTCGATTCGTAAGGGTGATCTTGGTTTACTATTCACTATGGTTAGACATTACACGTCCATGTTAGCCGATCTTCATGGGCTAGCATTGCGCATTTGCAAAGGGGTAGATCTATCGAGGAAGATTACTGCATGCTACTAAGATTTTTTTAATTAAAAAGTTAACCCTTAGACAAGCTACAGAGTAGCAAAATATGTCGATTCGTTAGGGTGATCTTGGTTTACTATTCACTATGGTTAGACATTACACGTCCGTGTTAGCCTATCGCCATGGGCTAGCATTGCGCATTTGCAAAGGTGTGGATCTATCGAGGAAGATTACTGCATGCTACTAAGATTTTTTTAATTAAAAAGTTAACCCTTAGACAAGCTACAGAGTAGCAAAATATGTCGATTCGTTAGGGTGATCTTGGTTTACTATTCACTATGGTTAGACATTACACGTCCATGTTAGCCGATCTTCATGGGCTAGCATTGCGCATTTGCAAAGGGGTAGATCTATCAAGGAATGTTACTGCATGCTACTAAGATTTTTTAATTAAAAAGTTAACCCTTAGACAAGCTACAGAGTAGCAAAATATGTCGATTCGTAAGGGTGATCTTGGTTTACTATTCACTATGGTTAGACATTACACGTCCATGTTAGCCGATCTTCATGGGCTAGCATTGCGCATTTGCAAAGGGGTAGATCTATCGAGGAAGATTACTGCATGCTACTAAGATTTTTTTAATTAAAAAGTTAACCCTTAGACAAGCTACAGAGTAGCAAAATATGTCGATTCGTTAGGGTGATCTTGGTTTACTATTCACTATGGTTAGACATTACACGTCCATGTTAGCCGATCTTCATGGGCTAGCATTGCGCATTTGCAAAGGGGTAGATCTATCAAGGAATGTTACTGCATGCTACTAAGATTTTTTAAATTAAAAAGATAACCCTTAGACAAGCTACAGAGTAGCAAAATATGTCGATTCGTTAGGGTGATCTTGGTTTACTATTCACTATGGTTAGACATTACACGTCCATGTTAGCCGATCTTCATGGGCTAGCATTGCGCATTTGCAAAGGGGTAGATCTATCAAGGAATGTTACTGCATGCTACTAAGATTTTTTTAATTAAAAAGTTAACCCTTAGACAAGCTACAGAGTAGCAAAATACGTCGATTCGTTAGGGTGATCTTGGTTTACTATTCACTATGGTTAGACATTACACGTCCGTGTTAGCCGATCTTCATGGGCTAGCATTGCGCATTTGCAAAGGGGTGGATCTATCGAGGAAGATTACTGCATGCTACAAAGATTTTTTTAATTAAAAAGTTAACCCCTAGAAAAGCTACAGAGTAGCAGAATATGTCGATTTGTTACGCTGATCATGGTTTACTATCACTATGGTTAGACATTACACGTCCATGATAGCCGATCTTCATGGGCTAGCATTGCGCATTTGCAAAGGGGTAGATCTATCAAGGAATGTTACTGCATGCTACTAAGATTTTTTAAATTAAAAAGTTAACCCTTAGACAAGCTACAGAGTAGCAAAATATGTCGATTCGTTAGGGTGATCTTGGTTTACTATTCACTATGGTTAGACATTACACGTCCGTGTTAGCCTATCGCCATGGGCTAGCATTGCGCATTTGCAAAGGGGTGGATCTATCGAGGAAGATTACTGCATGCTACTAAGATTTTTTTAATTAAAAAGTTAACCCTTAGACAAGCTAGAGAGTAGCAAAATATGTCGATTTGTTACGCTGATCATGGTTTACTATCACTATGGTTAGACATTACACGTCCATGTTAGCCGATCTTCATGGGCTAGCATTGCGCATTTGCAAAGGGGTAGATCTATCAAGGAATGTTACTGCATGCTACTAATATTTTTTTAATTAAAAAGTTAACCCTTAGACAAGCTACAGAGTAGCAAAATATGTCGATTCGTTAGGGTGATCTTGGTTTACTATTCACTATGGTTAGACATTACACGTCCGTGTTAGCCTATCGCCATGGGCTAGCATTGCGCATTTGCAAAGGGGTGGATCTATCGAGGAAGATTACTGCATGCTACTAAGATTTTTTTAATTAAAAAGTTAACCCTTAGACAAGCTACAGAGTAGCAAAATATGTCGATTCGTTAGGGTGATCTTGGTTTACTATTCACTATGGTTAGACATTACAGGTCCATGTTAGCCGATCTTCATGGGCTAGCATTGCGCATTTGCAAAAGGGTAGATCTATCAAGGAATGTTACTGCATGCTACTAAGATTTTTTTAATTAAAAAGTTAACCCTTAGACAAACTACAGAGTAGCAAAATATGTCGATTCGTTAGGGTGATCTTGGTTTACTATTCACTATGGTTAGACATTACACGTCCATGTTAGCCGATCTTCATGGGCTAGCATTGCGCATTTGCAAAGGGGTAGATCTATCGAGGAAGATTACTGCATGCTACAAAGATTTTTTTAATTAAAAAGTTAACCCCTAGAAAAGCTACAGAGTAGCAGAATATGTCGATTTGTTACGCTGATCATGGTTTACTATCACTATGGTTAGACATTACACGTCCATGTTAGCCGATCTTCATGGGCTAGCATTGCGCATTTGCAAAGGGGTAGATCTATCAAGGAATGTTACTGCATGCTACTAAGATTTTTTTAATTAAAAAGTTAACCCTTAGACAAGCTACAGAGTAGCAAAATATGTCGATTCGTTAGGGTGATCTTGGTTTACTATTCACTATGGTTAGACATTACACGTCCGTGTTAGCCTATCGCCATGGGCTAGCATTGCGCATTTGCAAAGGGGTGGATCTATCGAGGAAGATTACTGCATGCTACTAAGATTTTTTTAATTAAAAAGTTAACCCTTAGACAAGCTACAGAGTAGCAAAATATGTCGATTCGTTAGGGTGATCTTGGCTTACTATTCACTATGGTTAGACGTTACACGTCCATGTTAGCCGATCTTCATGGGCTAGCATTGCGCATTTGCAAAGGGGTAGATCTATCAAGGAATGTTACTGCATGCTACTAAGATTTTTTTAATTAAAAAATTAACCCTTAGACAAGCTACAGAGTAGCAAAATATGTCGATTCGTTAGGGTGATCTTGGTTTACTATTCACTATGGTTAGACATTACACGTCCATGTTAGCCGATCTTCATGGGCTAGCATTGCGCATTTGCAAAGGGGTAGATCTATCAAGGAATGTTACTGCATGCTACTAAGATTTTTTTAATTAAAAAGTTAACCCTTAGACAAGCTACAGAGTAGCAAAATATGTCGATTCGTTAGGGTGATCTTGGTTTACTATTCACTATGGTTAGACATTACACGTCCATGTTAGCCGATCTTCATGGGCTAGCATTGCGCATTTGCAAAGGGGTAGATCTATCAAGGAATGTTACTGCATGCTACTAAGATTTTTTTAATTAAAAAGTTAACCCTTAGACAAGCTACAGAGTAGCAAAATATGTCGATTCGTTAGGGTGATCTTGGTTTACTATTCACTATGGTTAGACATTACACGTCCATGTTAGCCGATCTTCATGGGCTAGCATTGCGCATTTGCAAAGGGGTAGATCTATCGAGGAAGATTACTGCATGCTACAAAGATTTTTTTAAATAAAAAGTTAACCCCTAGAAAAGCTACAGAGTAGCAGAATATGTCGATTTGTTACGCTGATCATGGTTTACTATCACTATGGTTAGACATTACACGTCCATGTTAGCCGATCTTCATGGGCTAGCATTGCGCATTTGCAAAGGGGTAGATCTATCAAGGAATGTTACTGCATGCTACTAAGATTTTTTTAATTAAAAAGTTAACCCTTAGACAAGCTACAGAGTAGCAAAATATGTCGATTCGTTAGGGTGATCTTGGTTTACTATTCACTATGGTTAGACATTACACGTCCGTGTTAGCCGATCTTCATGGGCTAGCATTGCGCATTTGCAAAGGGGTGGATCTATCGAGGAAGATTACTGCATGCTACAAAGATTTTTTTAATTAAAAAGTTAACCCCTAGAAAAGCTACAGAGTAGCAGAATATGTCGATTTGTTACGCTGATCATGGTTTACTATCACTATGGTTAGACATTACACGTCCATGATAGCCGATCTTCATGGGCTAGCATTGCGCATTTGCAAAGGGGTAGATCTATCAAGGAATGTTACTGCATGCTACTAAGATTTTTTAAATTAAAAAGTTAACCCTTAGACAAGCTACAGAGTAGCAAAATATGTCGATTCGTTAGGGTGATCTTGGTTTACTATTCACTATGGTTAGACATTACACGTCCGTGTTAGCCGATCTTCATGGGCTAGCATTGCGCATTTGCAAAGGGGTGGATCTATCGAGGAAGATTACTGCATGCTACAAAGATTTTTTTAATTAAAAAGTTAACCCCTAGAAAAGCTACAGAGTAGCAGAATATGTCGATTTGTTACGCTGATCATGGTTTACTATCACTATGGTTAGACATTACACGTCCATGATAGCCGATCTTCATGGGCTAGCATTGCGCATTTGCAAAGGGGTAGATCTATCAAGGAATGTTACTGCATGCTACTAAGATTTTTTAAATTAAAAAGTTAACCCTTAGACAAGCTACAGAGTAGCAAAATATGTCGATTCGTTAGGGTGATCTTGGTTTACTATTCACTATGGTTAGACATTACACGTCCGTGTTAGCCTATCGCCATGGGCTAGCATTGCGCATTTGCAAAGGGGTGGATCTATCGAGGAAGATTACTGCATGCTACTAAGATTTTTTTAATTAAAAAGTTAACCCTTAGACAAGCTACAGAGTAGCAAAATATGTCGATTCGTTAGGGTGATCTTGGCTTACTATTCACTATGGTTAGACGTTACACGTCCATGTTAGCCGATCTTCATGGGCTAGCATTGCGCATTTGCAAAGGGGTAGATCTATCAAGGAATGTTACTGCATGCTACTAAGATTTTTTTAATTAAAAAATTAACCCTTAGACAAGCTACAGAGTAGCAAAATATGTCGATTCGTTAGGGTGATCTTGGTTTACTATTCACTATGGTTAGACATTACACGTCCATGTTAGCCGATCTTCATGGGCTAGCATTGCGCATTTGCAAAGGGGTAGATCTATCAAGGAATGTTACTGCATGCTACTAAGATTTTTTTAATTAAAAAGTTAACCCTTAGACAAGCTACAGAGTAGCAAAATATGTCGATTCGTTAGGGTGATCTTGGTTTACTATTCACTATGGTTAGACATTACACGTCCATGTTAGCCGATCTTCATGGGCTAGCATTGCGCATTTGCAAAGGGGTAGATCTATCAAGGAATGTTACTCCATGCTACTAAGATTTTTTTAATTAAAAAGTTAACCCTTAGACAAGCTACAGAGTAGCAAAATATGTCGATTCGTTAGGGTGATCTTGGTTTACTATTCACTATGGTTAGACATTACACGTCCATGTTAGCCGATCTTCATGGGCTAGCATTGCGCATTTGCAAAGGGGTAGATCTATCAAGGAATGTTACTGCATGCTACTAAGATTTTTTTAATTAAAAAGTTAACCCTTAGACAAGCTACAGAGTAGCAAAATATGTCGATTCGTTAGGGTGATCTTGGTTTACTGTTCACTATGGTTAGACATTACACGTCCATGTTAGCCGATCTTCATGGGCTAGCATTGCGCATTTGCAAAGGGGTAGATCTATCGAGGAAGATTACTGCATGCTACAAAGATTTTTTTAAATAAAAAGTTAACCCCTAGAAAAGCTACAGAGTAGCAGAATATGTCGATTTGTTACGCTGATCATGGTTTACTATCACTATGGTTAGACATTACACGTCCATGTTAGCCGATCTTCATGGGCTAGCATTGCGCATTTGCAAAGGGGTAGATCTATCAAGGAATGTTACTGCATGCTACTAAGATTTTTTAATTAAAAAGTTAACCCTTAGCCAAACTACAGAGTAGCAAAATATGTCGATTCGTTAGGGTGATCTTGGTTTACTATTCACTATGGTTAGACATTACACGTCCGTGTTAGCCGATCTTCATGGGCTAGCATTGCGCATTTGCAAAGGGGTGGATCTATCGAGGAAGATTACTGCATGCTACAAAGATTTTTTTAATTAAAAAGTTAACCCCTAGAAAAGCTACAGAGTAGCAGAATATGTCGATTTGTTACGCTGATCATGGTTTACTATCACTATGGTTAGACATTACACGTCCATGATAGCCGATCTTCATGGGCTAGCATTGCGCATTTGCAAAGGGGTAGATCTATCAAGGAATGTTACTGCATGCTACTAAGATTTTTTAAATTAAAAAGTTAACCCTTAGACAAGCTACAGAGTAGCAAAATATGTCGATTCGTTAGGGTGATCTTGGTTTACTATTCACTATGGTTAGACATTACACGTCCGTGTTAGCCTATCGCCATGGGCTAGCATTGCGCATTTGCAAAGGGGTGGATCTATCGAGGAAGATTACTGCATGCTACTAAGATTTTTTTAATTAAAAAGTTAACCCTTAGACAAGCTAGAGAGTAGCAAAATATGTCGATTTGTTACGCTGATCATGGTTTACTATCACTATGGTTAGACATTACACGTCCATGTTAGCCGATCTTCATGGGCTAGCATTGCGCATTTGCAAAGGGGTAGATCTATCAAGGAATGTTACTGCATGCTACTAATATTTTTTTAATTAAAAAGTTAACCCTTAGACAAGCTACAGAGTAGCAAAATATGTCGATTCGTTAGGGTGATCTTGGTTTACTATTCACTATGGTTAGACATTACAGGTCCATGTTAGCCGATCTTCATGGGCTAGCATTGCGCATTTGCAAAGGGGTAGATCTATCAAGGAATGTTACTGCATGCTACTAAGATTTTTTTAATTAAAAAGTTAACCCTTAGACAAACTACAGAGTAGCAAAATATGTCGATTCGTTAGGGTGATCTTGGTTTACTATTCACTATGGTTAGACATTACACGTCCATGTTAGCCGATCTTCATGGGCTAGCATTGCGCATTTGCAAAGGGGTAGATCTATCGAGGAAGATTACTCTATGCTACAAAGATTTTTTTAATTAAAAAGTTAACCCCTAGAAAGGCTACAGAGTAGCAGAATATGTCGATTTGTTACGCTGATCATGGTTTACTATCACTATGGTTAGACATTACACGTCCATGTTAGCCGATCTTCATGGGCTAGCATTGCGCATTTGCAAAGGGGTAGATCTATCAAGGAATGTTACTGCATGCTACTAAGATTTTTTTAATTAAAAAGTTAACCCTAGAAAAGCTACAGAGTAGCAGAATATGTCGATTTGTTACGCTGATCATGGTTTACTATCACTATGGTTAGACATTACACGTCCATGATAGCCGATCTTCATGGGCTAGCATTGCGCATTTGCAAAGGGGTAGATCTATCAAGGAATGTTACTGCATGCTACTAAGATTTTTTAAATTAAAAAGTTAACCCTTAGACAAGCTACAGAGTAGCAAAATATGTCGATTCGTTAGGGTGATCTTGGTTTACTATTCACTATGGTTAGACATTACACGTCCGTGTTAGCCTATCGCCATGGGCTAGCATTGCGCATTTGCAAAGGGGTGGATCTATCGAGGAAGATTACTGCATGCTACTAAGATTTTTTTAATTAAAAAGTTAACCCTTAGACAAGCTAGAGAGTAGCAAAATATGTCGATTTGTTACGCTGATCATGGTTTACTATCACTATGGTTAGACATTACACGTCCATGTTAGCCGATCTTCATGGGCTAGCATTGCGCATTGCAAAGGGGTAGATCTATCAAGGAATGTTACTGCATGCTACTAAGATTTTTTTAATTAAAAAATTAACCCTTAGACAAGCTACAGAGTAGCAAAATATGTCGATTCGTTAGGGTGATCTTGGTTTACTATTCACTATGGTTAGACATTACACGTCCATGTTAGCCGATCTTCATGGGCTAGCATTGCGCATTTGCAAAGGAGTAGATCTATCAAGGAATGTTACTGCATGCTACTAAGATTTTTTTAATTAAAAAGTTAACCCTTAGACAAGCTACAGAGTAGCAAAATATGTCGATTCGTTAGGGTGATCTTGGTTTACTATTCACTATGGTTAGACATTACACGTCCATGTTAGCCGATCTTCATGGGCTAGCATTGCGCATTTGCAAAGGGGTAGATCTATCAAGGAATGTTACTCCATGCTACTAAGATTTTTTTTAATTAAAAAGTTAACCCTTAGACAAGCTACAGAGTAGCAAAATATGTCGATTCGTTAGGGTGATCTTGGTTTACTATTCACTATGGTTAGACATTACACGTCCATGTTTAGCCGATCTTCATGGGCTTGCATTGCGCATTTGCAAAGGGGTAGATCTATCAAGGAATGTTACTCCATGCTACTAAGATTTTTTTAATTAAAAAGTTAACCCTTAGACAAGCTACAGAGTAGCAAAATATGTCGATTCGTTAGGGTGATCTTGGTTTAATATTCACTATGGTTAGACATTACACGTCCATGTTAGCCGATCTTCATGGGCTAGCATTGCGCATTTGCAAAGGGGTAGATCTATCAAGGAATGTTAAGGCATGCTACTAAGATTTTTTTAATTAAAAAGTTAACCCTTAGACAAGCTACAGAGTAGCAAAATATGTCGATTCGTTAGGGTGATCTTGGTTTACTATTCACTATGGTTAGACATTACACGTCCATGTTAGCCGATCTTCATGGGCTAGCATTGCGCATTTGCAAAGGGGTAGATCTATCGAGGAAGATTACTGCATGCTACAAGGATTTTTTTAAATAAAAAGTTAACCCCTAGAAAAGCTACAGAGTAGCAGAATATGTCGATTTGTTACGCTGATCATGGTTTACTATCACTATGGTTAGACATTACACGTCCATGTTAGCCGATCTTCATGGGCTAGCATTGCGCATTTGCAAAGGGGTAGATCTATCAAGGAATGTTACTGCATGCTACTAAGATTTTTTTAATTAAAAAGTTAACCCTTAGACAAGCTACAGAGTAGCAAAATATGTCGATTCGTTAGGGTGATCTTGGTTTACTATTCACTATGGTTAGACATTACACGTCCGTGTTAGCCGATCTTCATGGGCTAGCATTGCGCATTTGCAAAGGGGTGGATCTATCGAGGAAGATTACTGCATGCTACAAAGA
>NW_028293948.1:0-28000 GCF_964341445.2 Mesoplodon mirus | reverse complement strand
TCACGGAACATTGTGAATACAGGGGTCATGGAGCATTGGGATGACATATGGCATGGGCCACTGAGATGACAATGGCAGAGAGCATTGTGATGCCAAATGTAATGGAGGATTGTGATGTCAAATATAATGGAGCATTGTGATGACTAGGGCTGGGAGCATTATGATGACAAAACCATGGAGCCATGTGATGACAAGTCTCATGGAGCTTACTGATGAAAAAGTGCATGCAGCATTGTGATTACAGGGGTCTTGGAACTTTGTGATGACAAGGGCATGAAGCATTGTGAGGAGAAGTCCAAGGAGCATTCTGATGGCATGCATCATTGAACTTTGTGATGACAAGGGCATGGAGCATCATGATTACATGGGTCTTGGAGCATTGTGAGGAAAAGGGCATGGATCATTCTGATGAAAATGGCATGGAGCCTTGTCATGACAGGGTAAAAGGAGCATACAGCCAACAAGTGTCAGGGAGTAGTATGATAACAAGTGTATTGAGCATTGTGATGACGAATGTCATGGAGCATTGTGATGAGAAGACCATGGATAATTTTGATGACGAGCGTCATGGGGCACTGTGATGTCAAGTGTTATGGAATATTGTGATCACAAGGGTTTGGAGCATTGTTATGACAGAGGTCATGGAGCATATTGATTTCATTGTTATGACAATAGCATGAAGCATTATGATGATGGGCATGGTGCATTGTGATGACAGGTTTCATGGATCTTTGAGATGAAAAGGGGCATAGAGCATTGTGATTACAGTGTTCTTGGAGCATTGTGATGAGAAGGGTCATGGAGCCTTGTGATGACAAGGCCATGGAACATCGTGATGGCAGGGGTCATGAAGCATTGTTATGATAGTGGTAATGGAGCATTGTGATGGCAAGGGCATGGAGCATTGTGATGAGAAGGCCATGGAGCATTCTGATGACATGTGACATTGAGCTATGTGAAGTCAAGGGCATTGAGCAATGTGATGAGAGCGTTCATGGAGCATTGTGATGAAAATGACATGGAACATTGTGATGCCAAGTGTCATGGATATATGTGATGACAATGGTCATGGAGCATTTTGATGGCAAGGGCGTTGTGCATTGTGATGAGAAGGGCAGGGAGCATTGTGATGACAGTGTCATGGAGCAATTTGATGAAAAGTGTCAAGGAACATTTTGATGACAGGTGTTATGGAACATTGTGATGTCATGGGTCATCGAACATTATGATGATAAGTGCATGTAGCATTGTGATGACAGGAGTCATGGAACATTGTGATGACAGGGGTGAGGGAGTATTGTGACAAATAGTGATGTAGCATTGTGATATCAGTGGTGAGAGAGCATTTTGATGAGAAGTGCATGGAGCATTGTGATGACAAATTTTATGGAGCATTGTGATGAAAAGATTGTGGAGCACAGTGATGATAAGCGCATGGTGCATTGTGATGACATGTGTCATGGAAAATTGTGCTGACAATCGCATGGAGCATTGTGATGACAAGGGTCAGAGAGCAGTGTGATGAAAAGTTCATGGAGCATTGTGGTTAAATAGGTCACAGAGACTGTTGATGACGAGGGCATGGACCATTGTGATGACAAAGGTCATGAAGCACTGTGATGACTGGAGTCACGGAGCATTGTGATGACAGGGGTCATGGAGCATGGTGATAAAAAGGGCATGGAACATTGTGATGACAAGGGCAATGAACATTTGTCTAATAAGTTTCATGGATTATTGCGATGACAGTTGGAATGGAGCATTGTGATGACCAGGTCATGCAGTATTGTGAAGACAGATGTCAGGGAGCATTGTGATGACATATGTAATGGCCCATTGTGATGACGATGGCATGGAGCATTGTGATGCCAAGTGTCATGGAAGATTCTGATGACAAAGGTAATGGAGCATTGTGATGACAATGGCTTGGAGCACTGTGATGACATGTGTCAAGGAGCATTGTGCTGACAAGTGCATGGAGAATTGTGATGACAAGTGTTATGGAGCATTCTGATGACAACCCTGTGGAGTATTTTGATGACAATGGCATGGAGCATTGTGATGAAAACGGAATGGGACAGTGTGATGAAAAAGGCATGGAGCCTTTTTGTGACAGGGTTCAAGGAGCATTCTGATGACAAGTGTCAGGGAGCATTGTGATGACAAGTGTATTGAGAAATGTGATGACAAAGGTCATGGAGCATTGTGATGAGAAGGCCATGGATAATTGTGATGATGATAGTCATGGGGTGTTGTGATGATAAGTGTTATGGAACCTTGTGATCACAAGTGTTTGGAGCATTGCGATGACAGTGGTCATGGATCATTTTGATTTCAAGGCACATGGAGCATTGTGATGACAAGGGCATGAAGCAATGTGATCCCAAGGTTCAAGGAGGATTGTGACGAAAATGGAAATGGACTATTGTGATGACAAGCGCATAGAGCATTGCAATGTCAATGTCATGTAGCATTTTGCTGACAAAGGCATGGAGCATTGTGATGACAGGTGTCATGGAGCACTGTGATGACAAGCATCAAGGAGCATTGTGAATACAGGGGTCATGGAGCATTGGGATGAAAAGGGCATGGATCATTGTGATGACAAGGTTCATGGAGCATTGGGCTGAAAATGTTCATGGACTATTGTGATGACAGGTGTCATGGAACACAGTGATGACTAGGGAATGGAGTATTGTGATGACAAGGGTCAGGGATCATTGTGTTGTCAGGTGTTATGCATGGTTTTGATGATAGGGTTCATGGAGCATTGTGATGATATTGGTCATGGAGCATTGTGATGAGAATGTCATGTAGCATTCGGCTGGAAATGTTAATGGATTATTGTAATGACAGGGGTCATGGAGCATTGTGATGACAAGGGAATGGAGCATGGTGATGACAAGGTCCTGGAGCATTGTAATGAGATGACCATGGAAACATGTGATGACAAGTCTCATGGAGCATTCTGATGAAAAAGGGCATGGAGCATTGTGATTACAAGGGTCTTGGAGCATTGTGAGGAGAAGCCATGGAGAATTCTGATGACATGCGTCATGGAGCTTTGTGCTGACAAGGCCATGGAGCATTGTGATAACAGGGGTCTTGGAGCATTGTGATGAAAAGGCATGGATCATTGTGATGTAAAAGGCATGGAGACTTGTCATCACAGGGTTCAAGGAGCATACTGACGACAGGTGTCAGGGAGTATTGTGATGACAAGTGTATTGAGCATTGTGATGACAATGATCATGGAGCATTGTGATGAGAACACCATGGATAATTGTGATGATGATCGTCATGGGATGTTGTGATGATAAGTGTTATGAAACATTGTGATCACAAGGGTTTGTAGCATTATGATGACAGAAGTCATGGAGAATTTTGATTTCATTGTAGTGACAATAGCCTGAAGCATTATGATGATGGGCATGGTGCATTGTGATGACAGGGTTCATGTAGCATTGAGATGAAAAGGGGCATGGAACATTGTGTTTACAGGGGTCTTGGAGCATTGTGATGACAAGGGCATGGAGCATTGTGATGAGAAGGCCATGGGACCTTCTGATGACATGCGTCATGGAGCTCTGTTGTGACAAGGGCATGGAGAATTTTGATTACATGTTTCTTGGTGCATTGTGATGACAAGGGTCATGGAGCCTTGTGATGACAAGGCCGTGGAACATTGTGATGACAGTGGTCCTGGTGCATTGTTATGACAGATGTAATGGAGCATTGTGATGAGAAGGGCATTGAGCATTTGTTTGAAATATTTCATATTTTATTGTGATGAGATGGACTGGAGCATTGTGATGACAAGGGCACGGAACACTGTGATACATGGGTCATGGAGGATTGTAATGACAAGTGCATGGAGCAATGTGATGAGAGGGTACATGGAGCATTGTGATGACAATGCCATGGAGCATAGTGAGGAAAAGGCCATGGAGCATTCTGATGACATGCGTCATGGAGGTTTTTGATGACAAGGGCATGGAGCATTGTGATTACAGTGGTCTTGGAGCATTGTGATGAAAAGGGCATGGATCATTGTGATGAAAAATGCATGGAGCCTTGTCATGACAGGGTTCAAGGAGCATACTGATGACAAGTGTCAGGGAGCATTGTGGTGACAAGGTCATGGAGCATTGGTCTAATAAGTTTCATGGATTATTGCGATGACAGGTGTCATGGAGCACTGTGATGACAAGCGTCACGGAGCATTGTGAATACAGGGGTCATGGAGCATTGGGATGACAAGGCCATGCATCATTGTGATGACAAGGGTCATGGAGCATTGGGCTGAAAATATTCATGGAGTATTGTGATGACAGGGGTCATGGAGCATTGTGATGACAGAGGTCATGGAGAATTTTGATTTCATTGTGCTGACCATAGCCGGAAGCATTATGATGATGGGCATGATGCATTGTGATGACAGGGTTCATGGAGCATTGATTTGAAAAGGGGCATGGAGCATTATGATTACAGGGATCTGGGAGCATTGTGATGACAAGGGCATGGAGCATTTTGATGAGAAGGCCATGGACCATGCTGATGACATGTGTCATGGAGCTTTGAGATGACAAGGGCATGGAGCATTGTGATTACAGGGGTCTTGGAGCATTGTGATGAAAAGGACATGGATCATTGTGATGAAATAGGCATGGAGCCTTGTCATGAAAGAGTTCAAGGTGCATACTGAGGGCAATAGTCAGAGAGCATTGTGATGACAAGTGTATTGAGCATCGTGATGACAAAATTCATGGTGCATTGTGATGAGAAGACCATGGATCATTTTGCTGACCAGCGTCATGGGGCATTGTGATAACAAGTGTTACCTAACATTGTGATCACAAGGGTTTGCAGCATTGTGAGGACAGAGGTCAAGGAGCATTTTGATTTCATTGTGATGACAATAGCATGAAGCATTATGATGATCGGCATGGTGCATTGTGATGACAGCGTTCATGGAGCATTGTGATGAAAAGTGGCATGGAGCATTGGTCTGACAAGTTTCATGGATTATTGTGATAAGATTGGGCATGGCACATTGTAATGACAAGGGCATGGAGCACTGTGAGGACAAGGTCATGGATTATTGTGAAGAAAGGTGTCAGGGAACATTGTGATGAAATATGTCATGTTCCAGTTTGATGACAATATCACGGAGCACTGTGATGCCAAGTGTCATGGAGGTTTGCTGTGACAAAGTAAAGGAGCATTGTGATGACAAGGGCATGGAGCATTGTGATATCAAGGGCCATTGATAATTTTAATGTCCAGGTCATGAAACATTGTGATGAACAGTGCATGGAGCTTCCTATAACAGGGGTCATGGAGCATTGTGATGACAACTGCATGGAGTATTGTGATGACAAGAGCATATAACATTTTGATGTGAAGTGCCAGGAGCATTGTAATGACAAGGACGTGGAGAATTGTGAGGACAAGGGACATTTAGCTTTGTTATGACTAGGCATGGAGCATGGTGATGGCAAAACCGTGGAGCATTGTGATGAGAAAACCTTGGGTAATTGTGGTGTCGAGCATCATGGAGCACTATAATGAAAAGGGGCATGAAGCATTGTGATGACATGTGTCAGGGAGCATTGTGATGACAGGTGTCATGGAGCAATGTGATGACAAGTGCATGGAGCATTGCAATTTCAAATGCATGGAGAATTGTGATGACAAGAGCATGTAATATTTTGATGAGAAGTGTCATGTAGCATTGTCATGACAAGGACGTGGAGAATTGTGTTGACAAGGGACATGGAGCTTTGTGATAACCAGGGCATGGAGCATTGTGATGACAGGGGTCATGGAGCATTATTATGACAAGGCCATGGTGCATTCTGACATAAGATATCACTTATGAAGGGAATGTAAACATGGCTACATATGAACTGAATTACGGAAGAGAACAGAGTCTCAGATTTAGAAAACACTCTAATGCTTGCTTAAGGGGAAAGACAGGTGGGGAGATGCACAAAACAAAAGTTTGATATTAGCACAGGTACCGTTCCGTAATCCTAAAAGAGAAGAGACAAGCCCTACTCCTTCCTCAGTAAACGGAACTCAACATCCTTATTCCCCACAGAGAAATATATCTGACTAGTAAGAATTTTAAAACCTATGTATTGATATGTCTCCGTAAGGGAACCAAGTGTGTCTAGAACGACATAAACATGGCAGTGAGAATCAGCTCAAACCCACTATGAAAATGAATTTCAAAACAAAACATAAAAATAGTAAAATTCTTACACAATACCTTCAGGGGTTCTGATGAAACCTGGAATGACCCTATCTACAATGACAGCTGGATGTGGCATAACGCTGGTCACTTGGGACTGAGAGGATTGGTGAGATTGGGTGAAAAAATGCAGACCCTTTAAAGCAATTATGCCTGCCACGCATTCCATGGTTCCCAACTCTCCAAGAAGAAGGGAATATCACTACAGTTATAACATGTATGGGAACCTAGAGAATGGAAACCATCTGATGGTGAAAGGTTTCTAAAACTCTATTACTTTTTTTTCTCTCCTTGTGCTCCAGTTTGACATTCCAACAGCTTTACTATCAATCTCCCAACTTGGAGAGTCAGCCCCTATAACCTCCTGTTTTGCACAGTTGGATAATTGTGCAGACGATATAAGGGAAGAGAGAGAACCAATGAGAGAGTAGCTGTAGGCATTTGGACGGCCACATTTCACTCTAATTACCCGTCATGAAGAGGAATTAACCAAAGACTCAGCCTGCCCCCCCCTGAACCAGTATAGGTCCAGAAGCAAAACTGTGGATTTGCGGTCAGCTCACAAAAACGCTAGTTATAAAATGGAGCTCAGGGCCACAGCAATTCACTAACCTGCAGAGTTATAAAGGACTACTCCCTTCCAAAAATCTGTTGAGGGAAAGCCACGAGGCGGAAGTGAAAATGAGGCAGAATGGCATGAAACAGATTTCAAGAGGTACATTGGAATCGCCTTTAAACACAGGAAAAGCATCACAACTTCGAAAATAATGGAAATGACAATAAAGGGCATATGGGTTTTCACGTGAATATATTCAGGAGAAAACACATATGCCCTTTTTGGACAAGCAAGCAAGCGGGCAATGCAAATCTGCACTAAAAAGAAGTGTCACTTCCCACCAGCCAAAAGGGACATCCGCAAAATGTGTAAAAAACAGACAGGCAAGACAGGCCCTGGGGAACAGGGAGCCTTGTTATGCTGATGGGCGGGATGTAAATTGCCAACTGCCTCTCTGGAGGAGTGCACTGTGTTCCCTAAAACAAGTAAACAACAGAGCTACAGAGGCAATGGCACTTCCAGTCTAGGTAATATAGCTAGGGAAAACTGAAAATTAGTAAGACAGATCCACACCAAAATTCAGGGCTGCACTGCTTACAAAAACCTCAACTTGGGTACACCTTAAATATCCCAGGAAAGACAAAAATGGTTCAAGAAATTGTGGTATTTACGTATGACGGATTATCCCTCAGCCATGAAATCAATGTCATAAGACCAGTAGCAGCAAAATGAGTGGATTCAGGTACGATAATTCTAAGTGAAATAAGTCAAACAGAAAAAGAAAATTATCATAAGATATCAATTATGAAGATCCTGTAAACATGGCTACATATGAACTGAGATAGGAAAGAGAAGGGAGTCTCACATTTAGAAAACAACCTTATGCCTTCTTAAGGGGGAAGGAGAGGTGGGGTGATGCATAAAACCAGAGTTTGATATTAGTACAGGTACAGTTCCAGAAATCAAATACAGAATAGAAAAGACCTACTCGTTCCTCAGTGAAAGGGACTCAACACCCCATATTCAATGCAGAGTAATATATCTTACTAGTAAGAATCTTAAAACCTATGCATTGATATGTCTCCCTAAGGGAATCAAGTGTGTCTAGACTGGCATAAATATGGCAGTGAGAATCAGCTCAACCCACTATAAAAAGGAATTTCAAAATCAAAACAAAAAAAAAACAAGGAAATTCCTTACAATTCCTTCAGGGTCTCTGATGAAACCAGGAATGACCCTATCTACAATGACAGCTGGATGTGGCATAAGGCTGGACACTTTGGACTGAGAGGAATGTTGAGATTGGGTGAGCAAATGCAGACCCTTTAAAGCAATAATGAGTGGCACCCATTCCATGGGTCCCAACTCTCCAGGTTGAAGGTAATATTACAACAGCTATAACATGTTCGGGAAACGTAAAGAATGGACACACTGTGAATACGAAATGTTTCTAAAACTAAACTAATAGTCCCTCTCCTGCTGCTACGGTTTGACTTTCCAACTGCTTTACTATCAATCTCCCAACTTAGAGAGACAGCCCCTTTAACCTCCTGGTTTTCACAGGTTGCCAATTTGGCAGAGGATGAAAGGGAAGAGGGAGAACCAATGAGAGAGTAGCTGTTAAGCATCTGGACTGCCAAATGTCACTCTAATTTTCCGGCCAGAAGAAGAATTAACAAAAGTCTCAGCCACCCACCGAAAACCAGTATAGGTCCTGAACCAAAATACTGAACTTGCGTTCAGCTCACAAAAAACGAGTTAAAAAATGGAGCTCAGGGGCAAAGCAATTCACAAACTGGCAGAGTAATAAAGGGCAACTATCTTCCAAAAATCTGTTGAGGGAAGGCAACTAGGCGGACTTGAAAGCGAGGCAGAATAGCAGGAAACAGATTTCAAGAGGTACGTTGGAATCGCCTTTAAAGCACAGGAAGAGGAACACAACTTCGACAATGATGCACATGGCCAAAAAGACCGTATGCGTTTTCTCCTGAATATATTCAGGGGAAAACGCGTACGCACTTTTCGCCAAGCAAGCAAGTGGGCAATGCAAGTCTGCACTACAAAGAAGTATTCCTTCCCACTGGTCACAAGGGACATCCACAAAATGGGTAAAAACCAGAAAGGCAAAACAGGCCCTGGAGAACAGGGAGCCTTGTTATGCTGATGGCCCTGATGTAAGTTGCCAACTGCCTCTCTGGAGTATTGCGTTGTGTTCCCTAAAACAAGTAAACAACAGAGCTACAGAGCCAAGTACACTCCCAGTCTAGGGAATATACCTTGGGAAAACTGAAAATCAGTAAGACAGAGCCACCCCAAAATTTAGAGCTGCACTGCTTACAAGAACCTCAACTTGGGTTCACCTTAAGTATCCCAGGAAAGGTAAAAATGGTTCAAAAAATTGTGGTACTTACGTATGATGGAATATCCCTCAGCCATGAAAACAATGTCATAAGACCAGTAGCAGCAAAATGAGTGGATTCAGGTACGATGATTCTAAGTGAATTAAGTTACACAGAAAAAAAATCCTATCATAAGATATCACTTATGAAGATCCTGTAAACATGGCTACACATGAACTGAGTTAGGAAAGAGAACAGAGTCTCACATTTAGAAAACACTCTTATGCCTGCTTAAGGGGGAAGGAGAGGTGGGGTGATGCACAAAACCAGAGTTTGATATAAGCACAGGTACCCTTCCAAAAACCAACTATGGAATAAACAACACCTACACCTTCCTCAGTGAAAGGGACTCAAAACCCAATATTTCCCGCAGAGGAATATATCTGACTAGTAAGAATCTTAAAACCTATGTATTGATATGTCTCCATAAGGGAATCAAGTGTGTCTAGACTGGCATAAACATGACAGCGAGAATCAGCTCAAACCAACTATAAAAATGAATTTCAAAAACAAAACAAAAAAACAGGCAAATTCTTTGCAATTCTTTCAGATTCTCT
The DNA here is from genome assembly GCF_964341445.2 of Mesoplodon mirus. Classification (NCBI taxonomy): domain Eukaryota; kingdom Metazoa; phylum Chordata; class Mammalia; order Artiodactyla; family Ziphiidae; genus Mesoplodon; species Mesoplodon mirus. The sequence continues at coordinate 18,232 of NW_028293948.1, read as the reverse complement.
GATGAAACCTGGAATGACCCTATCTACAACGAAAGCTGGATGTGGCATAAGGCTGGACACATGGGACTGAGAGGGTTGGTGAGATTTGGTGAGCAAACGCAGACCCTTTAAAGCAATAATGCATGGCACCCATTCCATGGATCGCAACTCTCCAGGTTGTAGGGAATATTACTACAGCTATAACATGTATGGGAAACCTAGTGAATGGACACACTGTGAATACGAAAGGTTTCTAAATCTCAACGAATAGTCCCTCTCCTGGTGCTCCAGTTTCAGTTTCTAACAGCTTTACTATCAATCTCCCAACTTGGAGAGCAGCTCCTTTAACCTCCTGGTTCGCACAGGTTGCCAATTTGGAAAAGGATGAAAGGGAAGAGGGAGAACCAATGAGAGAGTAGATGTTAGGCATTTGGACAGGTACATGTCACTTTAATTGCCCGGCAGGAAGTAGAATTAACCAATGTCTCAGCCACCCGCCGGGAACCAGTATAGGTTTTGAACCATAATTTTGGATTTGTGGTCAGCTCACAAAAACGAGTTGAAAAATGGAGCTCAGGGGCACAGCAATTTACAAACTGGCAGAGTAATAGAGGACAACTATCTTCCAAAAATCTTTTGAGGGAAGGCAGACAGGCGGACTTTAAAACGAGGCAGAATAGCAGGAAACAGATTTCAAGAGGTATGTTGGAATCACCTTTCAAGCACAAGAAGAGGGGCACAACTTCGACAATGATGCACTTGGCCATAAAGTGTGTATGCTTTTTCTCCTGAATATATTCAGGAGAAAATGCATACGCCCATTTTGGCCAAGCAAGCAAGCAGCAATGCAAACCTGCACTACAAAGAAGTATCCCTTCCCACCGGTCAAAAGGGACATCCGCAAAATGTGTAAAAACCAGAAAGGCAAGACAGGCCCTGGAGATCAGGCAGCCTTGTTATGCTGATGGGCGTGATGTAAGTTGACAACTGCCTCTCTGGAGGAGTGCATTGTGTTCCCTAAAACAAGTAAACAACAGAGCTACACAGCCAAGGGCACTTCCAGTCTAGGGAATATACCTTGGGAAAACTGAAAATCAATAAGACAGAGCCACCCTAAAATTTAGCGCTGCACTGCTTACAAGAACCTCAACTTGGGTACACCTTAAGTATCCCAGGAAAGACAAAAAAGGTTCAAGATATTGTGGTACTTACGTACGATGGAATATCGCTCAGCCATGAAATCAATGTCATAAGGCCAGTAGCAGCAAAAAGAGTGGATTCAGGTACGATGATTCTAAGTGAAATAAGTCACACAGAAAAAGAAACTTATCATAAGATAGCACTTATGAAGATCCTGTAAACAGGGCTACACATGAACTGAGTTAGGAAAGATTACAGAGTAACTAATCTTATCATAAATTATCACTCATAGCGGGAATGTACACATGACTACACATGAACTGAATTACAAACACAACAGAGTCACACATTTAGAAAACATCTTCTGCCTGCTTAATGGGAAAGCCGAAGTGGGGTGATGCATAAAACCACAATTTTAAATTAGCACAGATACCGTTATATAAACTATGTATGTAATAGACAACACCTACTCCCGGCACAATGAACTGGACTCAACACCCCCTATTCATTGCAGAGGAATATGCCTGACTCTAAGTATTTTAAAACATATGTATTCTCATGTCTCCATAATGGAATCATGTGTGTGTATAACAGCATGAACACAGCACTGAAATTCAGTTAAACCCACTTATAAAAATAAATTTCAAAAGCAAAATGCAAAAACAGAGAGAAAGTCTTAAAAATTACGTTCAGGGCCTGTGGTGCAAGCTAGATTGACCACCTTTACACCCACAGCTGGATGAGACATATGACTGGACACTTGGGGCTGACAAGATTGCTGAAGTTGTGTGAACAAAAGAACACCACTTAGAGCAATACTGTGTGCTACCCATTCTAGTGGTCCCAACTCTCCAGGTTTAAGGGAATCTTCCTCCAGTTAAAACATGCATGGGAAACCCAGTGGATGGTACACTGTGTAATTGGGAAAGTTTTCTAAAAGGTACCTCATTTTTCCTTTTGTCATGCTCGGATTCGCCATTCCATCTGCATTACTCAAAATCTCCCCACTTGGAGTGTCAGCGCCTTTACCCTCCCGTTATGCACAGTTTGCAAATTGTGCAGAGGATGAACAGGAAGAGGGGAAATAAATGAGAGATTAGCTGTAGGTGTTTGGATGGGCACATGTCACTCTAGTTTCCCATCAGGAAGAAGAATTAACCAAAGGCTCAGCCTGAAGCTCCGGAACCAGACTAGGGCATAAAGCCATCCTGCGGTATTGCAGCCAGCTCACAAAGAGGCGAGTTGAAAAATGGAAATCAGGGGCACAGCAATTCACAAACTTGCAGATTTATAAAGGACAACTATCATCCAGAAATATATTGAGGAAAGGCAGTGAAGAGGATTTGAATGCAAGGCAGAATTGAAGGAAACAGATTTCAAGAGGTAGATTTGAGTCGTCTTTAAAGCACATGAAAAGCGACAGAATTTCGACAATGTTGCCCTTGGCTGAAAAGGGATTATGTGTATTTTCTTGAATATATTCGGGAAAATACGCATATGCCCTTTTTGGCCAAGCAAGCCCTCAGGCATTGCAAATCCACACTACATAGAAGTGTCCCTTACCTCCAGTCAAAAGGGCCATCCACAAATAGTGTAAAAACCGCAAATGCAGGACAGGCCATGGAGAAAAGGGAGCCTGGTTACGACTATGGACAGGATGTAAATTGCCAACAGCCTCTCTGGAGAACTGTATGTTGTTTTCTAAAACAGAGCTACAGAGCATAGCACACTTCCACTCATGGGTGTGTATTTTGGGAAAACTATAAATCCACAACACACAGCCAGCCCAAACTTTAGGGCTGCTCTGTTTACAAGAACATCAACTTCGGTACACTTTATATATCCCAAGAAAGGAAAAAAAATGGATATAGATGTTGTGGTACTTATATACAATGGAATGTCACTCAGACATAAAATCAATGTCATAAGGCCAATAGCAGCATAATGAGTGGCTTTAGGTATGATGATGCTAAGTGAAATGAGCCACAAAGAAAAAGAAACTTATTGTAATATATCACTTATAGAGGAAATGTAAACATGGCTACACATGAACTGAATTTCAAAAGAGAACAGAGTTACACATTTAGAAAACACACTTATGCCTCCTTAAGGGGAAAGGTGACGTGGGTTGATGTGTAAAAGCAGAGTTTGAAATTAGCACAGATTCCATTTCATATACCAAATATGTAATAGACAAGACCTACTCCTTTCTCAATGAACTGGACACAAAACACCCTATTCACTGAAGAGGAATATATCTGACTGGTAATAACCTTGAAACCTATGTATTTATATGTCTGCATAATGGAATCAAGTGTATGTAGATTGGCATAAACACAGATCAATGGAACAGGACAGAAAGCCCAGAGATAAACCTACATACCTATGGCTATCTCATCTATGACAAAGGAGCTAAGGATATACAATGGAGAAAAGACAGTCTCTTCAGTAATTGGTGCTGGAAAAACTGGACCCCTACACATAAAAGAATGAAATTAGAACACTCCATAACACCATACACAAAAATAAACTCTAAATTGATTAGAGATCTAAATATAAGACCAGACACTATAAAACACTTAGAGGAAAACATAGGCAGAACACTCTATGACATAAATCACAGCAAGATCCTTTTTGACCCACCACTTAGAGAAATGGAAATAAAAACAGAAATCAACAAATGGGACCTAATGAAACTTAAAAGCTTTTACACAGTACAGGAAAACATAAACAAGATGCAAAAACAACCCTTAGAATGGGAGAAAATATTTTCAAATTAAGCAATTGACAAAGGATTAATCTCCTAAATTTACAAGCACCGCATGTAGCTCAATATCACAAAAACAAACAACCCAATCCAAAAACGGGCAGAAGACCTAAATAGACATTTCTCCAAAGAAGATAGACAGATTACCAAGAAACACATGAAAGGATGCTGAACATCACTAATCATTAGAGAAATGCAAATCAAAACTACCGTGAGGTATCACCTCACAGCAATCAGAGTGGCAATCATCAAAAAAATCTACAAAACAATAAATGCTGGAGAGGCCTTTATTGGAGAAAAGGGAACACATTTGCACTGTGGGTGGGAATGTAAATTGATATGAGCACTAGGGAGAACAGTACGGAGGTTCCTTTAAATAACTAAAAATAGAAGTACCATACGACACAACAATCCAACTACTGGGCATTAGCCTTGCGAAAACCATAATTCAAAAAGAGTTATGTACAAAAATGTTCATTGCAGTTCTATTTGCAATAGCCAGGACATGGAAGCAACATAAGTGTCCATCGACAGATGAATGGATAAAGAAGATCTGGCACATATATAGAAAGGAATATTACTCAGCCATAAAAAGAAGCAAAACTGAGTTATTTGTACTGAGGTGGATGGACTTAGAATCTGTCCTACACAGTGAAGTAAGTCAGAAAGGGTAAAATAAATACTGTATGTTAACAGAGATATACAGAATCTAATGAAGAAGAAAAAAAAGATTTTGAAGAACCTAGTGGCAGGACAGGATTAAGGACACAGACATAGAGAAAGGACTTGAGGACACCGGAAGGGGGATGGGTAAGCTGGGACGAAGTGAGAGAGTGGCATGGACATAAATACATTACCAAATGTAACACTCATAGCTACTGAGAATCAGCCACATAGAACAGGGAGATCAGCTCGGTGCTTTGTGACCACACAAAGGGGTGGGTTATGGAGTTCGGGAGGGAGATGCATGAGGGAGGGGATCTGGTGATATTTGTATATGTATAGCTGATTCAATTTGTTATACAGCAGAAACGAACACTCCATTGTAAAGCAATTATACTCCAATAAACGTGCAAAAAAAAAAAAAGAAAGCCCAAGGTTAAACCTACACACCTATGGTCAACTAATCTATGAGAAAGGAGGCAAGACTATACAATGGAGATAAGACAGTCTCTTCAATCATTGGTGCTGGGAAATATGGACAGCTACATGTAAAAGAATGAAATTAGAACACTCCCCAACACCATACATAAAAATATATTCAAAATGGATTAGAGACCTTAATGTAAGACCGGACAGTATAAAACTCTGAGAGGAAAACTTACGAAGGATACTCTGACGTAAATCACAGCAAGATCTTTTTTGATCCACCTCCTATAGTAATGAAATAAAAAAGAAAACTAAACACATGGGACTAATGAAACGTAAAAGCTTTTGCAAAGCAAGGGAAACTACAAACAAGACGAAAAGACAACCCTCAGAATGGCAGAAAATATTTTCAAACGAATCAATGGACAAATGATTAATCTCCAATATATATAAACAGCTCATGCAGCTCAATACTAATAAAACAAACAACCCAATACAAAAATGGAAGATCTAAATAGACATTTCTTCCAAGAAGACATAGAGATGGCCAGTACGCACATGAAAATCTGCTGAACATCACTAATTATTAGAGAAATGGAAATCGAAACTACAATGAGGTATCACGTCACACTTGTTAGAATGGGCATCATCAGAAAATCTACAAACAACAAATGCTGGAGAGGGTGTGGAGAAAAGGAACCTTCTTCCACTATTGTTGGGAATGTAAATCGATACAGTCTCTATGGAGAACAGTATGGAGGTTCCTTAAAAAACTAAAAATAGAATTACCATATAATCCAGCTATCCCACTACTGGGCATATACCCAGAGAAAACCATAAATCAAAAAGACACATTCACCACAATGTTCACTGCAGCACTATTTACAATAGACAGGTAATGAAAGCAACCTAAGTGCCCACAGACAGACGAATGGATAAAGATGTGGTACATATATACAACGGAATATTACTCAGCCATACATAGGAATGAAATTGGGTCATTTGTAGAGACCTTGATGGATCTAGAGACTGTCATACAGAGTGAAGTAAGTCAGAAAGAGAAAAACAAATATTGTATATTAATGCATATATGTGGAACCTAGAAAAATGGTACAGATGAACCAGTTTGCAGGGCAGAGATAGAGACAGATGTAGAGAACAAACATATGGACACCAAGGAGGGAACGCCATGTGAGGGTGGTGGTGGGATGAATTGGGAGACTGGGATTCACATGTGCACACTTATATGTATAAAATACATATCCAATAAGAACCTGCTGTATAAAAGTGATAAATTTAAAAAAATTAAAAATAAATAAATAACATTTAATAAAATAAAACAGAAAAATAATTTTTCCCTTCAAATAGACGTCTTTATATTAATGCATTATTTCCATGTTTATATCTCCAAATTAAAAAAAAAGATGAATAAATAAAATCTAACTTGAACCAAAAAGAAAAAAAGAAAAAAAAAACAGAACTCACCAGTTATACAGAGGAAAATCGTATCAGGGCACTTGCTCCAGTGGTAAAAAATTCTTAAGTTGGTCAGAGGTGGGAAATCGTCTCCCATGCACTCAGCAGCGCTCCCCCCAACAAGGAGCATCCTCATTGCAAAGCTGGGGGACTGTGTCGAGGCGTCTGTGAGTAAATGTGAGCTGAGCCCCAGGCCTGCTGCAGCTGAACTCTTCCCACCCTTTCCAGGTAAAACACCTGAATATGTACAAGCCCTTGCAAGCCTAGAGGAAGGGCTGTGGAGCCACACTAGCGAGAGCACACAGGCCGACTTGGTGCCTGCAGGCCAGCCAGGATGGTCCTGGCCCCTGATGCTCTTCTGGAATCTTTCCATTTCCCTGCCTGAGATACCCCTCCTGCCACAGCCCCCACTGCTTTTTTACTTCCTCACCTCTGCCTGGGGAGAAATTCCAGTGGCAGGTATGGGTGACACATCCTCTTCTTTAGCAGGTGGCTGCCTGGCAACTCCTGCACAGAGTCCAGCAGAGCCCCACTCACACTGGGCCACCCACAAAGCCACGGCCCCTCACTCCCTCCCACCACCCCAGCACCGACACTGCTGACGGGGCAGAGAATATGGCGTCAGGCACAGCTACAGGGGCTCTTGCTTACTGGAGAGGTGTTTATATTGACCTCAACCCAGGCACACCTGTGGGGGGGGCTGGCAGGCAGTGTCAGGCTGCCCAAATCAACCAATCCTCACCCCTCAGGGGCTCACAGTTGCAGAAAATGAACCTTGCTAAACGGGTCAGTCCAAAGGAACAGGTGTGGGCTCTTGAGAGTCAGGATAGACAAGGGGCTGCAGCTGCGGCTTGTTTTCTTATCATTTTATCTGGTCCATGAGTGGAAAACAACTTCAAGAAGACCCTATCCTAATGAGAGGAACCCAGGAGTCAGGGAGAGGAGTGATGGTGGGTGGAAACAGAGGACTGGTGCCCTGGCTGCAGTGGAAGTGTCTGGAAGACCAGGCAGAGAGAGGCTGCACAGAGTGATAGCCAGGGTCACAGACCTGTCAGAGCTGCTGTTTGTTAGTTCAAGTCCTGCTCGGAGGTGTTCTGTGTCAGCTGTGAGCGACAGGTGAGCTGGGGATTCTCTGCAAGGTGGGCTATGTGCACAGTTCCTGTGTGTCCAGCCCTGCTGGGGTACCTGCCCAGGGGAGCTCCGTATCCTGGGAAAGGCCTGACTATGAGAGCCCCATGGGCTGCTGGGTAGCTGCACAGGTGAGCTCCATACCCTGGGAGGGACTTGAACACAAGAGCCCCGTGGGCTATGGGGTGCGGGATGCAGCCCAGGTGAGCTCCATATCCTGGGATTGGCCTGACCACGAGAGCCCCATGGGCTGCTGGAGACCTGGTAAAGGATATCAGGACAGTCAGTGATGCCACCGAGGATATACATCCAGTAGCTCCTATTTCCTACACCCTGCTGCTCATTCTACCATCCACCAGGCCATGGCATTCTGTATTACACTTCAATGATGCCTTCTTCTGTATGCCATTCATCTCAGAGTCACAAGAATTTTTGGCTTGTGAGTGGCAGGACACAACATGCAACAAAACCAATAATGCTGGGCCGTCCTGCTCCAATGGTTCAAAAATCCCCACACCATCATTGGGGAAATGTCCTCTAAAGACCTAAACGTTCTACCTCTGTAAAAGGGAACCCTCCTTCAATGTGCAGATGACATTCTGATCGCCAGGCCTACTAAAGACGCCTCTGAACTACCTAGCCAAGAAAGGATAGAAGGTGTCCACGAAAAAGGCTCAAATATCCCAGGCTCAGGTGACATGCCTGGGCTTCATCCTCACAGATATTTGGAGAAACGCATCCCAGGATAAGGAAGAAGCCATTTGCAGCCTTACCTCTTCTAAAACTAGAAGACAGCTTAGGGGTTCCTGGGGAGGCCAAGGTTTTCTGCATCTGGATCCCTAACTACAGTCTATTAGCTGGGCCTCTACATGAAACCCTGACACGAAAAGATGATGATCTTTTTGAATAGAATCCAGAAGCAGCCTTTCAAGAATGGAAAGAGCAGTCAATTCAGATCCTTGCCCAGGAACTCGCTAATTTATCTAAACCCTTTGACCTTTACATACCCGGTCAAAGGTTAACCGCCCTTGGAGACTTAGTGCAAAAACAGGGACCAATTGAAATGGAGCAACACAAGAATGCCCTTCAGGTATGATAAACTATGGTCACCAAGGGCTTTGCCCACCGACTCATCAGGCCAGGATACTGGGGTATCTAAAAAGCTGGAAATCAGCAGCCCACAAAGCCAGCTCCCTCCTAAGGGAATAGGACCCCACGTGGTGATCCTAACCACCCATCATGTCCTGAAGTTGCAGGGGTCGCTCTGTGGACACACTGACCTCGAGTGAGGAGGCCCTCCAACTCCTACCTCCAGAGAGACAAATGGGGGCAACGTGTCCCCAAGATGACTTGTGTGACCATCACTTGACCTGGAGTTTCTCTCGGAAAACAAGAAGACTGTGCCCCGAAAGAGCAGACTACTGCTTGCAGGACTTACTTCACCCAGAGGGGAGCTAATAAGCTTGGCGGGGGAAACGTATATCACGCTTTCACCATAGAAAACCCTACAGACACCACGGTGATGGTGGCCAATATGACCAGCTGGACTGCTGGCTACTTCTAAAGGCCGTTGACTCAGTGGACGTCATGGTCCTGGATCACCACTGACCCTGGACTGTCTGGGAGTTGCACGGGCAGGGCTCTGACACATGGTGCTGTTTGTACATTAATTCAGGGACCTAATTAAACAAAGCACAGACTACTGGTCAGAGCATTGTGATGACAAGTGTTATGGAACATTGGGATCACAAGGGTTTGGAGCATTGTGATGATAGTAGTCATGGATCATTTTGTTTTCAAGGAGCATGGAGCTTTGGGATGACAAGGGCATGAATCAATGTGATCCCAAGGTTCATGGAGGATTTTGATGACAATGGTAAGGGAGGATTGTGATGACAAGCAAATGGAGCATTTTGATGACAAGGTCATGTAGCATTTTGCTGACACAGGCATGGAGCATTGTGATGATAAGGGTCATAGAGCACTGTGATGAGAAGCATCACGGATCATTGTGATTATAGGGGTCATGGAGCATTGGGATGACAAGGGCATGGATCATTGTGATTACAAGTGTCATGGAGCATTGGGCTGAAAATGTTCATGGAGCATTGTGCTGACTAGGGAATGGAGCATTGTGATGACAAGAGTCCCAGATCACTGTGTTGTCAGTGGTCATGGAGCGTTGTGATGACAGTGGTCATGGAGCATTGTGATGATAGGGATCATGAAGCATTGTGATGAGAAGTTCCTGGAGAATTGGACTGAAAATGTTCAGGAAGTATTGTGAGGACAGGGGTCATGGAGCATAGTGATGACAAGGGAATGGAGCACTGTGATGAAAAGTTCCTGGAGAATTGTGATGTGAAGACCATGGAGCCTTGTAATAAGAAGTCTCATGGAGCATTCTGATGAAAAGGGGCATGGAGTATTGTGATTACAGGGGTCTTGGGGCATTGTGATGACAAGGGCATGGAGCATTGTGATTACTGGTGACTTGGAGCATTGTGATGAAATTGGCATGGATCATTGTTATGAAAATGGTATGGAGCCTTGTCATGACAGTGTTCCAGGAGCATACTGATGGCAAGTGTCAGGGAGCATTGTGATGACAAGTGTATAGAGCACTGTGATGACAAAGGTCATGGAGCACTGTGATGAGAAGTCCATGGATAATTGTGATGATGAGCGTCAAGGGACGTTGTGATGATAAGTGTTATGGAACATTGTGATCACAAGGATTTGGAGCATTGAGATGAGATAGATCATCGAATATTTTGATTTCATTGTGATGACAATAGCCTGAAGCATTATGATGATGGGCATGGTGCATTTTGATGACAGGGTTCATGGAGCATTGAGATGAAAAGGGGCATGGAGCATTGTGATAAGAGGGTTCATGGAGCATTGTGATGACAATGGCATGGAGCATTGAGATGCCAAGGGTCATGGAGACTTGTGATGACAAAGGTCAAGGAGCATTTTGATGACAAGGGCGTGGTACATTGTGATGAGAAGGGCAGGGAGCATTGTGATGACAGGGTTATAGAGCAATTTGATGAAAAGGGTCATGGAATATTTTGATGACAGGTGTTATGGTACATTGTGATGTCAGGGGTCATTGAGCATTTTGAGGAAAAGTGTTATGTAGCATTTCGATGACAGGGGTTATGGAACATTGTGATGTCAGGGGTCATCGAACTTTGTGATGATAAGTGCATGTAGCATTGCAAAGACAGAAGTAATGGAACATTGTGATGACAGGGGTGAGGGAGTATTGTGATGAATAGTGATGTAACATTGTGATATCAGTGTTGAGAGAGCATTTTGATGAGAAGTGCATGGAGCATTGTGATGACAAGTTTTATGGAGCATTGTGGTGACAAGATTGTGGAGCACAGTGATGAAAAGTGCAGGGTGCATTGTGATGACATGGGTCATGGAACATTGTGCTGACAAGCGCATGGAGCATGGTGATGACGAGGGTCATGTAGCATTGTGCTGAGAAAGGCATAGAGCATTGTGATGACAAGGATCAAAGAGCATTGTGATGAAAAGTTCATGGAGCATTGTGATTAAATATGTCACAGAGACTGTTGATGATTAGGGCATGGACCACTGTGATGACAAAGGTCATGAAGCATTGTGATGAATGGAGGCATGGAGCATTGTGATAACAGGTGTCATGGACCATTGTGATAACAAGGGCATGGAGCCTTGTGATGACAAGGGAATGGAGCATTGGTCTAATAAGTTTCATGGATTATTGTGATGACAGTTGAAATGGCGCACTGTGATGACAAGGGCATGGAGCATTGTGATGACCAGGTCATGCAGTACTGTGAAGACAGGTGTCAGGGAGCATTGTGATGACATATGTAATGGCCCATAGTGATGACAATGGCATGGAGCATTGTGATGCCAAGTGTCATGGAGGATTCTGATGACAAAGGTAATGGAGCATGGTGATGACAATGGCTTGGAGCATTGTGATGACAAGGGTCATGGAGCATTGTGCTGACAGGTGCATGGAGAATTGTGATGAAAAGGGTCATGGAGTATTCTGATGACAAGCTTGTGGAGTATTTTGATGACAATGACATGGAGCATTGTGATGAAAATGGCATGGGGCATTGTGATGACAAGTGTATTGAGAATTGTGATGACAAAGTCTTGGAGCATTGTGATGAAAAGGGCATGGAGTATTGTGATGACAGGCATCATGCAGCGTTGTGATGACAAGTGTTATGGAACACTGTGATCACAAGGGTTTTGAGCATTGTGATGACAGAAGTCATGGATCATTTTGATTTCAAGGAGCATGGAGCATTGTGATGACAAGGGCATGAAGCAATGTGATCCCAAGGTTCATGGAGGACTGTGATGACAATGGTAATGGAGTATTGTGATGACAAACGAATAGAGCATTGCAATGACAAGGTCAGTTAGCATTTTGCTGACTAAGTCATGGAGCATTGTGATGACAGGTGTCATGGAGCACTGTGATGACAAGCGTCACGGAGCATTGTGAATACAGGGGTCATGGAGCTTTGGGATGACAAGGGCATGGATCATTGTGACGACAAGGGTCATGGAGCATTGGGCTGAAAATGTTCATGGAGTATTGTGATGACAGGGATCATGGAGCATTTTGATGAGAAGGTCATGTAGCATTGGGCTGAAAATGTTCATGGAGTATTGTAATGACAGGGATCATTGAGCATTTTGATGACAAGTTCCTAGAGCACTTTGATGAGAAGACAATGGAGACTTGTGATGACAAGTCTCATGGAGCATTCTGATGAAAAGGGACATGGAGCATTGTGATTACAGGGGTCTTGGAGCATCGTGATGACAAGGGCATGGAGCATTGTGATGAGAAGGCCATGGAGCATTCTGATGACATGCGTCATTGAGCTTTGTGATGACAAGGGCATGGAGCATTGTGATTACATGGGTCTTGGAGCATTGTGATTAAAAGGGCATGGATCATTGTGTGGAAAAAGGCATGGAGCCTTGTCATGACATGGTTCAAGGAGCATACAGACAACAAGTGTCAGGGAGCATTTTGATGACAAGTGTATTGAGCATTGTGATGACAAATGTCATGGAGCATTGTGATGAGAAGAACATGGATAATTGTGATGACGAGTGTCATGGGGCACTGTGATGACAAGTGTTATGGAATATTGTGATCACAAGTTTTTGGAGCATTGTTATGCCAGAGGTCATGGAGCATTTTGATTTCATTGTGATGACAATAGCATGAAGCATTATGATGATGGGCATGGTGCATTGTGATGACAGGGTTCATTGATCATTGAGATGAAAAATGGGCATGGAGCATTGTGATTACAGGGGTCTTGGAGCATTGTGATGACAAGGGTCATGGAGCCTTGTGATGACAAGGCCACGGAACATCGTGATGGCAGGTGTCATGGAGCATTGTTATGACAGGGGTAATGGAGCATTTTGACGGCAAGGGCATAAAGCATTGTGATGAGAAGGCCATGGAGCATTCTGAAGACATGTGTCATGGAGCTTTGTGATGACAAGGGCATGGAACAATGTGATGAGAGTGTTCATGGAGCATTGTGATGACAATGACATGGAGCATTGTGATGCCAAGGGTCATGGATCTTTGTGATGACAAAGGTCATGGAGCATTTTGATGACAAGTGTGTTGTGCATTGTGATGAGAAGGGCAGGAAGCATTGTGATGACAGGGTCATGGAGAAATTTGATGAAAAGTCTCATGGGACATTTTGATGACAGGGGATATGGAAAATTGTGATGTCAGGGGTCATGGAGGATTATGATGAAAAGGGTCATGGAGCATTTTAATGACCGGGGTTATTAGCATTGTGATGTCAGGGGTCATCGAACATTGTGATGATAAATGCATGTATCATTGTGATGACAGGGGTCATGGAACATTGTGATAACCAGGGTGAGTGAGTATTGTGACGAATAGTGAGGTAACATTGTGATATCTGTGGTGAGAGAGCATTTTGATGAGAAGTGCATGGAACATTGTGATGACAATGTTTATGGAGCATTGTGATGACAAGCTTGTGGAGCGCTGTGATGACAAGCACATGGTGCATTATGATGACATGCGTCATGGAGCATCATGCTGACAAGCGCATGGAGCATTGTGATGACCAGGGTCATGGAGCATTGCCCTGAGAAAGGCATAGAGCATTGTGATGACAAGGATCAAAGAGCATTGTGATGAAAAGTTCATGGAGCATTGTGATTACAAGGGTCATGGAGCATTGTGATGACAAGGGCATGGAGCATTGGTCTAATAATTTTCATGGATTATTGTGATGACTGTTGGAATGGTTCATTGTGGTGACAAGAGCATGGAGCATTGTGATGACCAGGTCATGCAGTATTGTGAAGAGAGGTGTCAGGGAGCACTGTGATGACATATGTAATGGCCCATTGTGATGACAATGGCATGGAGCATTGTGATGCCAGGTGTCATGGAGGATTCTGATGACAAAGTAATGGTGCATTGTGATGACAGTGGGTTGGAGCATTGAGATGACAAATGTCAGGGTGCATTGTGCTGACAAGTGCATGGAGAATTGTGATGACAAGGGTCATGGAACATTCTCATGATAAGCTTGAGGAGTTTTTTGCTGACAGTGGCGTGGAGCATTGTGAAAAAAACGGCATGGGGCATTGTGTTGAAAAAGGCATGGAGCCTTTTCGTGACAGCGTTCAAGGAGCATTCTGACGACAAGTGTCAGGGAGCATTGTGATGACAAGTGTATTGAGAATTGTGATGACAAAGGTCATGGAGCATTGTGATGAAAAGTGCATGGAGTATTGTGATGACAGGCATCATGGAGCGTTGGGATGGCAAGTGTTATGGAACATTGTGATCACAAGGTTTTGGAACATTGTGATGACAGAGGTCATGGATCATTTTGATTTCAAGGAGCATGGAGCATTGTGATGACAAGGGCATGTAGCAATGTGATCCCAAGTTTCATGGAGGATTGTGATGACAATGGTAATGGAGTATTGTGATGACAAGCGCATAGAGCATGGTAATGACAAAGCCATGTAGCATTTTGCTGACAAAGGCATGGAACATTGTGATGACAGGTGTCATGGAGCACTGTGATGACAAGCGTCACGGAGCATTGTGAATACAGGGGTCATGGAGCATTGGGATGACAAGGGCATGGAGCATTGTGATGACAGATGTCATGGAGCACTGTGATGACAAGCGTCACGGAGCATTGTAATACAGGGGTCTTGGAGCATTGGGATGACAAGGGCATGGATCATTGTGATGACAAGGGTCATGGAGCATTGGGCTGAAAATGTTCATGGAGTATTTTGATGACAGGGGTCATGGAGCATTGTGATGACAGAAGTCATGGATAATTTTTATTTCATTGTGGTGACAATAGCCGGAAGCATTATGATAAAGGGTATGATGCATTGTGATGACAGGGTTCATGGAGCATTGAGATGAAAAGGGGCATGGAGCATTGTGATTACAGGGGTCTTGGAGCATTGTGATGACAAGGGCATGGAGCATTTTGATGAGAAGGCCGTGGAGCATTCTGATGACATGCGTCATTGAGCTTTGTGATGACAAGGGCATGGAGCATTGTGATTATATGTGTCTTGGAGCATTGTGATTAAAAGGACATGGATCATTGTGATGAAAAAGGCATGGAGACGTGTCATGACAGGGTTAATGGAGCATACTGATGACAAGTGTAAGGGAGCATTGTGATGACAAGTGTATTGAGCATTGTGATGACAAAGTTCATGGAGCATTGTGATGAGAAGACCATGGATAATTGTGATGATGAGTGTCATGGAGTGTTGTGATGATAAGGGCTATGGAAAATTGTGATCACCAGGGATTGGAGCATTGTGATGAAAGAGGTCATGGAGCATTTTGATTTAATTGTGATGACAATAGCCTGAAGCATTATGATGATGGGCAGGGTCCATTGTGATGACAGGGTTCATGGTGCATTGAGATGAAAAGACGCATGGAGCATTTTGATTAAAAGGTTCTTGGAGCATTGTGATGACAAGTGAATGGAGCATTGTGATGACAAAGGTCATGGAGCATTGTGATGAGAAGACCATGGATAATTGTGATGATGAGTGTCATGGGGCACTGTGATGACCAGTGTTATGGAATATTGTGATCACAAGGGTTTGGAGCATTGTTATGCCTGAGGTCATGGAGCATTTTGATTTCATTGTGATGACAATAGCATGAAGCATTATGATGATGGGCATGGTGCATTGTGATGACAGGGTTAATGGATCATTGAGATGAAAAATGGGCAAGGAGCATTGTGATTACAGGGGTCTTGGAGCATTGTGATGAGAAGGGTCATGGAGCCTTGTGATGACAAGGCCACGGAACAACGTGATGGCAGGGGTCATGGAGCATTTTTATGACAGGTGTAATGGACTATTGTGACGGCAATGGCATGGAGCATTGTGATGAGAAGGCCATGGAGCATTCTGATGACATGTGTCATGGAGCTTTGTGAGGACAAGGGCATGGAGCATTGTGATGCCAAGGGTCATGGATCTTTGTGATGACAAAGGTCATGGAGCATTTTGATGACAAGAGCTTTGTGCACTGTGATGAGAAGGGCAGGGAGCATTGTGATGACAGGGTCATGGAGCAATTTGATGAAAAGGGTCATGGAACATTTTGATGAGAGGGGTTATGGAATATTTTGATGTCAGGTGTCATGGAGCATTATGATGAAAAGGGTCATGGAGCATTTTGATGAGAGTGGTTATGGAGCATTGTGATGTCAGGGGTCATCGAACATTGTGATGATAATTGCATGTAGCATTGTGATGACAGGAGTCATGGATCATTGTGATAACAGGGGTGAGTGAGTATTGTGACGAATAGTGATGTAACATTGTGATATCTGTGGTGAGAGAACATTTTGATGAGAAGTGCATGGAGCATTGTGATGACAAGGTTTATGGAGCTTTCTGATGACAAGCTTGTGGAGCACTGTGATGACAAGTGCATGGTGCATTATGATGACATGTGTCATGGAGCATCGTGCTGACAAGCGCATGGAGCATTGTGATGACAAGGGTCACGGAGCATTGCGCTGAGAAAGGCATAGAGAATTGTGATGACAAGGATCAAAGAACATTGTGATGAAAAGTTCATGGAGCATTGTGATGACAAGGGTCATGGAGCACTGTGATGACAAGGGCATGGAGCATTGGTCTAATAAGTTTCATGGATTATTGCGATGACTGTTGGAATGGTGCATTGTGGTGACAAGGGCATGGAGCATTGTGATGACCAGGTCATGCAGTATTGTGAAGAGAGGTGTCAGGGAGCATTGTGATGACATATGTAATGGCCCATTGTGATGACAATGACATGGAGCATTGTGATGCCAGGTGTCATGGAGGATTCTGATGACAAAGGTAATGGTGCATTGTGATGACAGTGGCTTGGAGCATTGAGATGACAAATGTCAGGGTGCATTGTGCTGACAAGTGGATGGAGAATTTGATGACAAGGGTCATGGAATATTCTCATGATAAGCTTGTGGAGTTTTTTGCTGACAGTGGCGTGGAGTATTGTGATGAAAACGGCATGGGGCATTGTGTTGAAAAAGGCATGGAGCCTTTTCGTGACAGGGTTCAAGGAGCATTCTGACGACAAGTGTCAGGGAGCATTGTGACGACAAGTGTATTGAGAATTGTGATGACAAAGGTCGTGGAGCATTGTGATGAAATGTGCATGGGGTATTGTGATGACAGGCATCATGGAGCGTTGGGATGACAAGTGTTATGGAACATTTTGATCACAAGGTTTTGGAGCATTGTGATGACAGAGGTCATGGATCATTTTGATTTCAAGGAGCATGGAGCATTGTAATGACAAGGGCATGTAGCAATGTGATCCCAAGATTCATGGAGGATTGTGATGACAATGGTAATGGAGTATTGTGATGACAAGCGCATTGAGCATGGTAATGACAAAGTCATGTAGCATTTTGCTGACAAAGGCATGGAACATTGTGATGACAGGTGTCATGGAGCACTGTGGTGACAAGCGTCACGGAGCATTGTGAATACCGCGGTCATGGAGCATTGGGATGAAAAGGGAATGGAGCATTGTGATGACAGGTGTCATGGAGCACTGTGATGACAAGCGTCACGGAGCATTGTGAATACAGGGGTCATGGAGCATTGGGATGCCAAGGGCATGGATCATTGTGATGACAAGGGTCATGGTGCATTGGGCTGCAAATGTTCATGTAGTGTTTTGATGACAGGGGTCATGGAGCATTGTGATGACAGAGGTCATGGAGAATTTTGATTTCATTGTGCTGACAATAGCCGGAAGCATTATGATGAAGGGTATGATGCATTGTGATGACAGGGTTCATGGAGCATTGAGATGAAAAGGGGCATGGAGCATTGTGATTACAGCGGTCTTGGAGCACTGTAATGACAAGGGCATGGAGCATTATGATGAGAAGGCCATCGAACATTGTGATGACATGTGTCATGGAGCTTTGTGATGACAAGGGCATGGAGCATTGTGATTACAGGTGTCTTGGAGCATTGTGATGACAAGTGTCATGGAGCCTTGTGATGACAAGGCCGTGG
>NW_028293949.1:0-28000 GCF_964341445.2 Mesoplodon mirus | reverse complement strand
CTGGTCCATACGCTGGCACTGACCCGTGCGTCCGAACGTATCCTGAACCTGCCACGTTGCCGTACCCTCACATGTGCCCTAAACCTTGCCGTTCCCTAACCCTAACCCTAGTGACGAACGGAAACCCACCACAAGCCCTACACCTTACCCCCAAGCCGTAGCCTACACGTGGTCCATACGCTGGCACTGACCTGTGCATCAGCACGTAGCCTGACCTTCCCACGTTACCGTAACGTCACCTGTGCCCTAAGCCTTGCCGTTCCCTAACCCTAACCCTAGACCGGAATGGAAACACACCACCAGCCCTACAGCTTACCCCAAAGCCATAGCCTATTCCTGGCCCGTACGCTGGCACTGACCCGTGCGTCAGCATGTAGCCTGACCCTCCTACGTTTCCGTACCTTCACCTTTGCCCTAAGCATTGCCGTTCCCTAACCCTAACCCTAGCCCTGAACGGAAACCCACCACCAGCCCAACAACTAACCCCCAAGCCGTAGCTTACTCCTGGCCAGTACGCTGGCACTGACCCGTGCATCATCTCGTAGCCTGACCCTCCCACGTTTCTGTACCCTCACCTGTGCCCTAAGCCTTGCCGTTCCCTAACCCTAACCCTAGCACGGAACGGAAACCCACCACCAGCCCTACACCTTACCCCCAAGCCGTAGCCTACTCCTGGCCCGTACGCTGGCACAGACCCGTGCGTCAGCACGAAGCCTGACCCTCCCACGTTTGCGGACCCTCACCTGTGCCCTAAGCCTTGCCGTTCCCTAACACTAACCCTAGACCGGAACGGAAACCCACCACCAACCCTACACCTTTCTCTACGCCGTAGCCTATTCCTGGCTCATACGCAGGCACTGACACTTTCATCAGCAAGTAGCCTGACCCGCCCACGTTTCCGTACCCTCACCTGTGCCCTAAGCCTTGCCGTTCACTATCCCTATCCCTAGCCCGGAACGGAAACCCACCACCAGCCATACACCTTGCTCTATTCCGTAGCCTACACCTGGCCCATACGCGGGCACTGACCTGTGCTTCAGCACGTAGCCTGACCCTCCCATTTTACCGTACACTCACCTGTGCCCTAAGCCTTGTCATTCCCTAACCCTAACCCTAGCCCGGCACGGAATCTCACCACCAGCTCTACACCATATCGTATGCCGTAGCCTAGTCCTGGCCCGTACGCTGGCACTGACCCGTGTGTCAGCATGTAGCCTGACACTCCCACGTTTCCGTACCCTCTCCTTAGCACTAAGCCTTGCCGTTCCCTAACCCTAACCCTAGCCCGGAACAGAAACCCACCACCAGCCCTACACCTTACCCCAAGCCGTAGCCTATTCCTGGCCCGTACGCAGGCACTGACCCTTTCATCAGCACGTAGCCTGACCCTCCCACGTTTCCGTACCCTCATCTGTGCCCTAAGCCTTGCCGTTCCCTAACCCTATCCCTAGCCCCGAACGGAAACCCACCACCAGCCCTACACCTTATCCTACGCCGTAGCCTACTCCTGGACTGTACGGTGGCACTGCCACTAGCGTCATCATGTAGCCTGACCCTCCCACGTTTCCGTACCCTCACCTCTGCCCTAAGCCTTGCCGTTCTGTAACCCTAACCCTAGCCCGGAACGGAAACCCACCACGAGCCCTACACCTTACCCCCAAGCCGTAGCCTACTCCTGGCACGTTCGGTGGCAGTAACCCTAGCATCAGCAAGTAGCCTGACCCTCCCACGTTTCTGTACCCTCACCCGTGCCCTAAGCCTTGCCGTTCCGTAACCCTAACCCTAGTCCGGAACGGAAACCCACCACCAGCCCTACAACTTACCCCCAAGCCGTAGCGTACTCCTGGCCCATATGCTGGCACTGACCCGTGCATCAGCACGTAGCGTGACTCTCCCACGTTTCCGTACCCTCACCTGTGCCCTAAGCCTTGCCGTTCCCTAAACCTAACCCTAGCCCGGAATGGAAACCCACCACTAGCCCTACACCTTACCCAATGCTGTAGCCTACACATGGCCCGTACGCGGGCACTGACCCGTGCGTCAGAACGTAGCCTGACCCTCCCACGTTTCCGTACCCTCACCTGTGCCCTAAGCCTTGCCGTTCCCTAACCCTAACCCTAGCCCGGAACGGAAAGCCACCATCAGCCCTAAAACATAGCCACAAGCCGTAGCCTACTCCTGGCCCGTACGCTGGCACTGACCCGTGCGTCAGCACGTAGCCTGACCCTCCCACTTTTCCGTACCCTCACCTGTGCCCTAAGCCTTGCCGTTCCCTAAGCCTAACCCTAGCCCGGAACGGAAACCCACCACCAGCCCTACACCATACGCTACACCGTAGCCTACTCCTGGCTCGTACGCTGGCACTGACCCGTGCGTCAGCATGTAGCCTGACCCTCTCACGTTTCCATACCCTCACATGTGCCCTAAGCCTTGACGTACCCTATCCCTAACCCTAACCCGGAACGCAAACCCACCACCAGCCCTACACCTTTCCCTACGCCGTAGCATACTCCTGGCCCGTATGCTGGCACTGACCCGTGCGTCATCACGTAGCCTGACCCTCCCACTTTTCCGTACCCTCACCTGTGCCCTAAGCCTTGCCGTTCCCTTACCCTAACCCTAGCCCGGAACGGAAACCCACCACCCGCCCTACACCTTACCCTATGCCGTAGCCTACTCCTTGCCCGTACCCTGGCACTGACCCGTGCTTCAGCACGTAGCCATACACTCCCACGTTTCCGTACCCTCACATGTGCCCTAAGCCTTGCCATTCCCTAACCGTAACCGTAGCCCGGAACGAAAACCCACCACCAGCCCAAAACCTTACACTACGCCGTAGCCTACTCCTGGCCCGTACGCTGGCACTGACCCGGGTGTCAGCACGTAGCCTGACCCTCCCACGTTTCCGTACCCTCACCTGTGCCCTAAGCCTTGCCGTTCCCTAACCCTAACCCTAACTCGGAACGGAAACCCACCACCATCCCTAAACCTTTCCCTTGTGGGTAGCCTACTCCTCGCCCGTACGCTCGCACTGACCCGTGCGTCAACATGTAGTTTGACCCTCCCACGTTTCCGTACCCTCACGTGGGCCCTCAGCCTTTCCATTCCCTAACACTAACCTTAGCACGGAAGGGAAACCCACCACCAGCCCTACACCTTACCCTATGCCGTAGCCTACACCTGGCCCATACGCGGGCACTGACCTGTGCTTCAGCACGTAGCCTGGCCATCCCACGTTTGCGGACACTCAACTGTGCCCTAAGACTTGCCGTTCCCTAACCCTAACCCTAGCCCGGAACGGAAACCCACCACCAGCCCTACACATTTCCCTACGCCGTAGCCTATTCCTGGCTCGTACGCAGGCACTGACACTTTCATCAGCACTTAGCCTGACCCTCCCACGTTTCTGTACCCTCACCTGTGCCGTTAGCCTTGCCGTTCACTAACCCTAACCCTAGACTGGAACGGAAAACCACCACCAGCCCTACAACTTACCCCCAAGCCGTAGCTTACTCCTGGCCGGTACGCTGGCACTGACACGTGCGTCAGCACGTAGCCTGACCCTCCCAGGTTTCCGTACCCTCACCTATGCCCTAAGCCTTCCTGTTCCATAACACTAACCCTAGCCCGGAACGGAAACCCACCACCAGCCCTACACCTAACCCCCAAGCCGTAGCCTACTCCTGGCCGGTTCGCTGGCACTGACCTGTGCGTCAGCACGTAGCCTGACCCTCCCATGTTTCCGTACCCTCACCTGGGCCCTAAGCCTTGCCTTTCCCTAACCCTAACCCAAGCCCGGAACGGAAACGCACTACCAGCCCTACACCTTGCCCTACGCCATAGCCTACTCCTGGCACATACGTTGGCACTGACACGTGCGTCAGCACATAGCCTGACCCTCACACGTTTCCGTACCCTCACCTGTGCCCTAAGCCTTGCCGTTCCCTAACCCTAACCCTAGTCCGGAATGGAAACACACCACCAGCCCTACAGCTTACCCCCAAGCCATAGCCTATTCCTGGCCCGTACGCTGGCACTGACACGTGCATCAGCATGTAGCCTGACCCTCCCACGTTTCCGTACCCTCACCTGTGCCCTAAGCCTTGCCGTTCCCTAACCCTAACCCTAGCCCTGAACGGAAACCCACCACCAGCCCAACAACTAACCCCCAAGCCGTAGCTTACTCCTGGCCAGTACGCTGGCACTGACCCGTGCATCATCACGTAGCCTGACCCTCCCACGTTTCTGTACCCTCACCTGTGCCCTAAGCCTTGCCGTACCCTAACCCTAACCCTAGCGCGGAACGGACACCCACCATCAGCCCTACACTTTACCCTACGCCGTAGCCTACTCCTGGCCCGTACGCTGGCACTGACCCGTGTGTCAACACGTAGCGTGACCTTCCCACGTTTCCGTACCCTCTCCTTAGCACTACGCCTTGCCTTTCCGTAACCCTAACCCTAGCCCGGAACGGAAACACACCACCAGCCCTACACCTTACCCACAAGCCGTATCCTACTCCTGGCCCGTACGTCGGCACTGACCCGTGCGTCAGCACGTAGCCTGACCGGCCCACGTTTCCGTACCCTCACCTGTGCCCTAAGCCTTGCCGTTCCCTTACCCTAGGCCTAGCCCAGAACGGAATCCCACCACCAGCCCTAAATCTTACCCCCAAGCTGTAGCCTACTCCTGGCCCGTATGCTGGCACTGACCCGTGCGTCAGCATGTAGCCTGACCCTCCCACGTTTCCGTACCCTCACCTGTGCCCTATGCCTTGCCGTTCCCTAACCCTAATCCTAGCACAGAACGGATACCCACCTCCAGCCCTATACCATACCCTACGCTTTAGCCTACTGCTGGCCCGTATGCTGGCACTGACCCATGCGTAAGCACGTAGCCTGACCCTCCCACGTTTCCGTTCCCTCACCTGTGCCCTATGCCTTGACGTTCCCTAACCCTAACCCTAGCCCAGAACGGAAACCCACCACCAGCCCTAGACCTTACCCTATGGCGTAGCCTACTCCTGGCCTGTACGCTGACACTGACACGTGCGTCAGCACGTAGCCGGACCCTCCCACGTTTCCGTACCCTCACCTGTGCCCTAAGCTTTGCCGTTCCCTAACCCTAACCCTAGCCCGGAACGGAAACCCACCACCAGCCCTAAACCTTTCCCTATGCCGTAGCCTAATCCTGGCCCGTACACTGGCACTGACCCGTGCGTCAGCATGTACACTGACCCACCCACGTTTCCATACCCTCACCTGGGCCCTAAACTTTGCCGTTCCCTAACCCTAACCCTAGCCCGGCAGGGAAACCCACCACCAGCCCTACACCTTACCCAACGCCGTAGCCTACTCCTGGCCCATACGCTGGCACTGCCCCGTGCGTCAGCACGTAGCCTGACCCTACCACTTTTTTGTACCCTCACCTGTGCCCTAAGCCTTGCCGTTCCCTAACCCTAACCCTAGCCCGGAATGGAAACCCACCACCAGCCCTAAAACTTACCCCCATGCCATAGCCTACTCCGGGCCCGTACACAGGCACTGACCCGTGCGTCAGCACGTAGCCTGACCCTCCCACTTTTCCGTACCCTCAGCTAAGCCCTAAGCCTTGGCATTCACTAACTCTAACCCAAGTCCGGAACGGAATCCCACCACCAGCCCTACACCTTAACGTATGCCGTAGCCTATTCCTGGCCCATACGCTGGCACTGACATGTGCGTCAGCACGTAGCCTGACCCTCCCACGTTTCCGTACCCTCACCTGTGCCCTAAGCCTTGCCAATCCCTAACCCTAACCCTAGCCAGGAACGGAAACCCACAAGAAGCCCTACACCTTACCATATGCCGTAGCCCACTCCTGGCCCGTACGCTGGCACTGACCCATGAGGCAGCCCGTAGCCTGACCCTCCCACGTTTCCGTACCCTCACCTGTGCCCTAAGCCTTGCCGTTCCCTCACCATAACCCTAGCCAGGAACGGAAATCCACCAGCAACCCTACACCTTACCCTACGCCGCAGCCTACTCCTGGCCCGTACGCTGGCTCTGACACGTGCGTCAGCACGTAGCCTGACCCTCACACATTTCAGTACCCTCACATGTGCCCTAAGCCTTACCGTTCCCTAACCCTAAACCTAGTCCGGAACAGAAACCCACCACCAGCCCTACACCTAACCCCCAAGCCGTAGCCTACTACTAGCCGGTACGCTGGCACTGACCCGTGCATCAGCACATAGCCTGACCCTCCCACGTTTCTGTACCCTCACCTGTGCCCTAAGACTTGCCGTTCCCTAACCCTAATCCTAGCCAGGAACGGAAACCCACCACCAGCCCTACAACTTACCACAAAGCCGTAGGCTACTCCTGGACCTTACGCTGGCACTGACCAGTGCGTCAGCACGTAGCCTGACCCTCCCACGTTTGCGGACCCTCACCTGTGCCCTAAGCCTTGCCATTCCCTAACCCTAACCCTAGCCCGGAACGGAAACCCACCACCAGCCCTACAACTTTCCCTACGACGTAGCCTATTCCTGGCCCCTACGCAGGCACTGACACTTTCATCAGCACGTAGCCTGACCCTCCCACGTTTCCGTACCCTCACCTGTGCCCTAAGCCTTGCCGTTCCCTAACCCTAACCCTAGCCTGGAACGGAAACCCACCACCAGCCCTACATCTTACCCCCAAGCCGTAGCCTACTCCTGGCCCATACGCTGGCACTGACCTGTGCGTCAGCATGTAGCCTGAACTTCCCACATTACCGTAACCTCACCTGTGCCCTAAGCATTGCCGTTCCCTAACCCTAAACCTAGTACGGAACGGAAACACACCACCAGCCCTACACCTAACCCCCAAGCCATAGCCTACTCCTGGCCCGTACGCTGGCACTGACCCGGGCGTCAGCACGTAGCCTGACCCTCCCACATTTCCGTACCCTCACCTGTGCCCTAAGCCTTGCTGTTCCCTAACACTAACCCTAGCCTGGAACGGAAACACACCACCAACCCTACACCTAACCACCAAGCCGTAGCCTACTCCTGGCCGGTACGCTGGCACTGATATGTGCCTCAGCATGTAGCCTGACCCTCCCACGTTTCCGTAACCTCACCTGTGCCCTACGCTTTGCCATTCCCTAACCCTAACTGTAGCCCGAAAGGGAAACAGCCCAACACCTTACCCTACGCAGTAGCCTACTCCTGGCCGGTACGCTGGCACTGACACGTGCATCAGCATGTAGCCTGACCCTCCCACGTTTCCGTACCCTCACCTGTGCCCTAAGCCTTGCCGTTCCCTAACCCTAACCCAAGCCGGAACGGAATCCCACCACCAGCCCTACACCTTACCGTATGCCGTAGCCTATACCTGGCCCGTACGCTGGCACTGACACGTGCGTCAGCATGTAGCCTGACCCTCACAAGTTTCCGTACCCTCACCTGTGCCCTAAGCCTTGCCGTTCCCTAACCCTAACACTAGCCCGGAACGGAAACCCACCACAAGCCCTACACCTTACCATACGCCATAGCCTACTCCTGGCCCGTACGCTGGCCCTGACCCGTGAGTCAGCACGTAGCCTGACCCTCCCACGTTACTGTAACCTCACCTGTGCCCTAAGCCTTGCCGTTCCCTCACCTTAACCCTAGCCAGGAACGGAAAACCACCAGCAGCACTACACCTTACCCTACAGCGTAGCCTATTCCTGGCTCGTACGCTGGCACTGACACGTGCGTCAGCACGTAGCCTGACCCTCACAGGTTTCCGTACCCTCACCTGTGCCCTAAGCGTTGCCGTTCCCTAACCCTAACCCTAGTCCGGAACGGAAACCCACCACCAGCCCTACAGCTTACCACCAAGCCATAGCCTATTCCTGGCCCGTACGCTGGCACTGACCCATGTGTCAGCATGTAGCCTGAACCTCCCACGTTTCCGTACCCTCACCTGTGCCCTAAGCCTTGCCGTTCCCTAACACTAACCCTAGCCCGGAACGGAAACCCACCACCAGCCCTACACCTAACCCCCAAGCCGTAGCCTACTCCTGGCTGGTACGCTGGCACTGACCCGTGCATCGACACATAGCCTGACCCTCCCCCGTTTCCTTACTCTCACCTGTGCCCTAAGCCTTGACGTTCCCTAACCCTAACCCTAGCCCGGAATAGAAACCCACCACCAGCCCTACACATTTCCCTACGACGTAGCCTACTCCTGGCCCGTACGCTGGCACTGACCCATGCATCAGCACGTAGCCTGAACCTCCAACTTTTCTGTACCCTCACCCGTGCCCTAAGCCTTGACGTTCCCTAACACTAACCCTAGCCCGGAACGGAAACCCACCACCAGCCCTAAACCTTACCCTACGCCGTAGCCTACACCTGGCCCGTACGTTGGCACTGACCCGTGCGTCAGCACGTAGCCTGACCTGCCCACGTTTCCGTACCCTCACCTGTGCCCTAAGCCTTGCCGTTCCCTTACCCTAACCGTAGCCCGGAACGGAAACCCACCACCAGCCCTACAACTTACCCCCAATCCGTAGCCTACTCCTGGCCCGTATGCTGGCTCTGACACATGCGTCAGCACATAGCCTGACACTCCCACGTTTCCGTACCCTCACCTGTGCCCTAAGCCTTGCCGTTCCCTAACCCTAACCCTAGCCCGGAACGGAAACCCACCACCAGCCCTAGACCTTACCCTACGGCGTAGCCTACTCCTGGCCTGTACGCTGACACTGACACGTGCGTCAGCACGTAGCCTGACCCTCCCACGTTTCAGTACCCTCACCTGTGCCCTAAGCTTTGCCGTTCCCTAACCCTAACCCTAGCCCGGAACAGAATCCCACCACCAGCCCTAAACCTTTCCCTACGCCGTAGCCTACTCCTGGCCCGTAAGCTGGCACTGACCCGTGTGTCAGCATGTAGCCTGAACCTCCCACGTTTCCATACCCTCACCTGTGCCGTAAGCCTTGCCGTTCCATAACCCTAACCCTAGCCCGGAACGGAAACCCACCACCAGCCCTACACCTAACCCCCAAGCCGTAGCCTACTCCTGGCCGGTACGCTGTCACTGACCCGTGCATCGACACATAGCCTGACCCTCCCCCGTTTCCATACCCTCACCTGTGCCCTAAGCCTTGCCATTCCCTAACCCTAACCCTAGCAATGAACGGAAACCCACCACCAGCCCTACAACTTACCCCCAAGCCTTAGGCTATTCCTGGACCTTACGCTGGCACTGACCCGTGCGTCAGCACGTAGCCTGACCCTCCCACGTTTGCGGACCCTCACCTGTGCCCTAAGCCTTGCCGTTCCCTAACCCTAACCCTAGTACGGAACGGAAACCCACCACCATCCCTACACCTAACCTCCAAGCCACAGCCTACTTATGGCCCATACGCTGGCACTGACACGTGCGTCAGCATGTAGCCTGACCCTCCCACGTTTCCGTACCATCACCTTTGCCCTAAGCCATGCCGTTCCCTAACCCTAACCCTAGCCCCGTACGGAAAACCACCAGCAGCCCTACAACTAACCCCCAATCCGTAGCCTACACCTGGCCGGTACGCTTGCACTGACCCGTGCGTCAGCACGTAGCCTGACCCTCCCACGTTTCTGTATCGTCACCTGTGCCCTAAGCCTTGCCGTTCCCTAACCCTAACCCTAGCCCTGAACGGAAAACCACCACCAGCCCTACACAGTACCCTACGCCGTAGCCTACTCCTGGCCCGTACGCTGGCACTGACCCGTGCGTCAGCAAATAGCCTGACCCTCCCACGTTTCCGTACCCACACCTGTGCCCTAAGACCTGCCGTTCCCTAACCATAACCCTAGCCCAGAACGGAAACCCACCACCAGCCCTACAACTTACCCCCAATCCGTAGCCTACTCCTGGCCCGTATGCTGGCTCTGACACATGCGTCAGCACATAGCCTGACACTCCCACGTTTCCGTACCCTCACCTGTGCCCTAAGCCTTGCCGTTCCATAACCCTAACCCTAGCCCGGAACGGAAACCCACCACCAGCCCTACACCTTACCCTACGCCGTAGCCTACTCCTGGCCCGTACGCTGGCACTGACCCGTGCGTCAGCACGTAGCCTGACCTTCCCACATTTCCGTACCCTCACCTGTTCCGTAAGCTTTGCTGTTCCCTAACACTAACCCTAGTACGGAACGGAAACCCACCACCAGCCCTACAACTAATGCCCAATCCATAGCCTACTCCTGGCCCGTACGCTGGCACTGACCCGTGCGACAGCACGTACCCTGACCCTCCCACGTTTCCGTACCATCACCTGTGCCCTAAGCCTTGACGTTCCCTAACCCTAAACCTAGTCCGGAACAGAAACCCACCACCAGCCCTACACCTAACCCCCAAGCCGTAGCCTACTACTAGCCGGTACGCTGGCACTGACCCGTGCATCAGCACATAGCCTGACCCTCCCACGTTTCTGTACCCTCACCTGTGCCCTAAGCCTTGCCGTTCCCTAACCCTAACCCTAGCCAGGAACGGAAACCCAACACCAGCCCTACAACTTACCACCAAGCCGTAGGCTACTCCTGGACCTTACGCTGGCACTGACCAGTGCGTCAGCTCGTAGCCTGACCCTCCCACGTTTGCGGACCCTCACTTGTGCCCTAAGCCTTGCCATTCCCTAACCCTAACCCTAGCCCGGAACGGAAACCCACCACCAGCCCTACAACTTTCCCTACGACGTAGCCTATTCATGGCCCCTACGCAGGCACTGACACTTTCATCAGCATGTAGCCTGACCCTCCCACGTTTCCGTACCCTCACCTGTGCCCTAAGCCTTGCCGTTCCCTAACCCTAACCCTAGCCTGGAACGGAAACCCACCACCAGCCCTACATCTTACCCCCAAGCCGTAGCCTACTCCTGGCCCATATGCTGGCACTGACCTGTGCGTCAGCATGTAGCCTGAATTTCCCACATTACCGTAACCTCACCTGTGCCCTAAGCCTTGCCTTTCCCTAACCCTAAACCTAGTACGGAACGGAAACACACCACCAGCCCTACACCTAACCCCCAAGCCATAGCCTATTCCTGGCCCGTACGCTGGCACTGACCCTTGCGTCAGCACGTAGCCTGACCCTCCCACATTTCCGTACCCTCACCTGTGCCCTAAGCCTTGCTGTTCCCTAACACTAACCCTAGCCTGGAACGGAAACACACCACCAACCCTACACCTAACCACCAAGCCGTAGCCTACTCCTGGCCGGTACGCTGGCATTGATATGTGCCTCAGCATGTAGCCTGACCCTCCCACGTTTCCGTAACCTCACCTGTGCCCTACGCTTTGCCATTCCCTAACCCTAACTGTAGCCCGAAAGGGAAACAGCCCTACACCTTACCCTACGCAGTAGCCTACTCCTGGCCGGTACGCTGGCACTGACACGTGCATCAGCATGTAGCCTGACCCTCCCACGTTTCCGTACCCTCACCTGTGCCCTAAGCCTTGCCGTTCCCTAACCCTAACCCAAGCCGGAACGGAATCCCACCACCAGCCCTACAACTTACCGTATGCCGTAGCCTATACCTGGCCCGTACGCTGGCACTGACACGTGCGTCAGCATGTAGCCTGACCCTCACACGTTTCCGTACCCTCACCTGTGCCCTAAGCCTTGCCGTTCCCTAACCCTAACACTAGCCCGGAACGGAAACCCACCACAAGCCCTACACCTTACCATACGCCATAGCCTACTCCTGGCCCGTACGCTGGCCCTGACCCGTGAGTCAGCACGTAGCCTGACCCTCCCACGTTACTGTAACCTCACCTGTGCCCTAAGCCTTGCCGTTCCCTCACCCTAACCCTAGCCAGGAACGGAAAACCACCAGCAGCCCTACACCTTACCCTACGGCGTAGCCTACTCCTGGCTCGTACGCTGGCACTGACCCGTGCGTCAGCACGTAGCCTGACCCTCACAGGTTTCCGTACCCTCACCTGTGCCCTAAGCGTTGCCGTTCCCTAACCCTAACCCTAGTCCGGAACGGAAACCCACCACCAGCCCTACAGGTTACCACCAAGCCATAGCCTATTCCTGGCCCGTACGCTGGCACTGACCCGTGTGTCAGCATGTAGCCTGAACCTCCCACGTTTCCGTACCCTCACCTGTGCCCTAAGCCTTGCCGTTCCCTAACACTAACCCTAGCCCGGAACGGAAACCCACCACCAGCCCTACACCTAACCCCCAAGCCGTAGCCTACTCCTGGCTGGTACGCTGGCACTGACCCGTGCATCGACACATAGCCTGACCCTCCCCCGTTTCCGTACTCTCACCTGTGCCCTAAGCCTTGACGTTCCCTAACCCTAACCCTAGCCCGGAATGGAAACCCACCACCAGCCCTACACATTTCCCTACGACGTAGCCTACTCCTGGCCCGTACGCTGGCACTGACCCATGCATCAGCACGTAGCCTGAACCTCCAACTTTTCTGTACCCTCACCTGTGCCCTAAGCCTTGACGTTCCCTAACACTAACCCTAGCCCGGAACGGAAACCCACCACCAGCCCTACATCTTACCCTACGCCGTAGCCTACACCTGGCCCGTACGTTGGCACTGACCCGTGCGTCAGCACGTAGCCTGACCTGCCCACGTTTCCGTACCCTCACCTGTGCCCTAAGCCTTGCCGTTCCCTTACCCTAACCGTAGCCCGGAACGGAAACCCACCACCAGCCCTACAACTTACCCCCAAGATGTAGCCTACTCCTGGCCCGTATGCTGGCACTGACCCGTGCGTCAGCACGTAGCCTGACCCTCCCACGTTTCCGTACCCTCACCTGTGCCCTATGCCTTGCCGTTCCCTAACCCTAACCCTAGCACAGAACGGAAAACCACCACCAGCCCTACACTTTACCCTATGCCGTAGCCTACACCTGGCCCGCACGTGGGCACTGAACCATGTGTCAGCATGTAGCCTAACCCTCCCACGGTTCCGTACCCTCACCTCTGCCCTAAGCCTTGCCGTTCCCTAACCCTAACCCTAGCCCGGAATGGAAACCCACCACCAGCCCTAAACTTTACCCACAAGCCGTAGCCTACACCTGGCCCGTATGCTGGCACTGACCCGTGTGTCAGCACGTAGCCTGACCATCCCACGTTTATGTACACTCACATGTGCCCTAAGCCTTGCCGTTCCCTAACCCTAACCCTAGCCCGGAACGGAAACCCACCACCAGCCCTATACCTTACCCTACGCTGTAGCCTACTGCTGGCCCATACGCTGGCACTGACTCATGCGTATACACGTAGCCTGATGCTCCCACGTTTCCGTTCCCTCACCTGTGCACTAAGCCTTGACGTTCCCTAACCCTAACCCTAGCCCGGAACGGAAACCCACCACCAGCCCTAGACCTTACCCTACGGCGTAACCTACTCCTGGCCAGTACGCTGACACTGACACGTGTGTCAGCACGTAGCCTGACCCTCCCACGTTTCCGTACCCTCACCTGTGCCCTAAGCTTTGCCGTTCCCTAACCCTAACCCTAGCCCGGAACGGAATCCCACCACCAGCCCTAAACCTTTCCCTACGCCGTAGCCTACTCCTGGCCCGTATGCTGGCACTGACCCTTGTGTCAGCATGTAGCCTGAACCTCCCACGTTTCCATACCCTCACGTGTGCCCTAAGCCTTGCCGTTCCCTAACCCTAACCCTAGCCCGGAACGGAAACCCACCACCAGCCCTACACCTAACCCCCAAGCCGTAGCCTACTCCTGGCCGGTACGCTGTCACTGACCCGTGCATCGACACATAGCCTGACCCTCCCCCGATTCCATACCCTCACCTGTGCTCTAAGCCTTGCCATTCCCTAACCCTAATCCTAGCCATGAACGGAAAACCACCACCAGCCCTACAACTTACCCCCAAGACTTAGGCTACTCCTGGACCTTACGCTGGCACTGACCCGTGCGTCAGCACGTAGCCTGACCCTCCCACGTTTGCGGACCCTCACCTGTGCCCTAAGCCTTGCCGTTCCCTAACCCTAAACCTAGTACGGAACGGAAACACACCACAAGCCCTACACCTAACCCCCAAGCCATAGCCTAATCCTGGCCCGTACGCTGACACTGACCCGTGCGTCAGCACGTAGCCTGACCCTCCCACGTTTCCGTACCCTCACCTATGCCCTAAGCCTTGCTGTTCCCTAACACTAACCCTAGCCCGGAACGGAAAACCACCACCAGCCCTACACCTAACCCCCAAGCCGTAGCCTACTCCTGGCCGGTACGATGGCACTGACCCGTGTGTCAGCACGTAGCCTGACCCTCCCACGTTTCCGTACCCTCACCTGTGCCCTAAGCCTTGCCGTTCCCTAACCCTAACCCTAGCCCGGAACGGAAAACCACCACCAGCCCTCCACCTTACCGTACGCCGTAGCCTACTCCTGGACCGTACGCGGACACTGACCCGTGCGTCAGCACGTAGCCTGACCCGCCCACGTTTCCGTACCCTCACCTGTGACCTAAGCCTTGCCGTTCCCTAACTCTAACCCTGGCCCGGAACGGAAACCCACAACCAGCCCTAAACCTTTCCCTAAGCCGTAGCCTACTCCTGGCCCGTACGCTGGCACTGACCCATGCGTCCGAATGTAGTCTAACCCCCACATGTTTCCATACCCTCACCTGGGCCCTAAGCCTTGCCGTTCCCTAGCCCTAACCCTAGACCGGAACGGAAACCCACCACAAGCCCTACACCTTACCCTATGCCGTAGCCTAATCCTGGCCCGAACACTGGCACTGACCCGTCCGTCAGCACGTAGCCTGACCTTCCCACATTTCCGTACCTTCAGCTGTGCCCTAAGCCTTGCCATTCCCTAACCCTAACCCTAGTACGGAACGGAAACCCACCACCAGCCCTACACCTAACCTCCAAGCCACAGCCTACTTATGG
This sequence comes from Mesoplodon mirus, assembly GCF_964341445.2. Taxonomy (NCBI): domain Eukaryota; kingdom Metazoa; phylum Chordata; class Mammalia; order Artiodactyla; family Ziphiidae; genus Mesoplodon; species Mesoplodon mirus. The sequence continues at coordinate 13,109 of NW_028293949.1, read as the reverse complement.
CCCATACGCTGGCACTGACACGTGCGTCAGCATGTAGCCTGACCCTCCCACGTTTCCGTACCATCACCTTTGCCCTAAGCCATGCCGTTCCCTAACCCTAACCCTAGCCCCGTACGGAAACCCACCAGCAGCCCTACAACTAACCCCCAAGCCGTAGCCTACACCTGGCCGGTACGCTTGCACTGACCCGTGCGTCAGCACGTAGCCTGACCCTCCCACGTTTCTGTATCGTCACCTGTGCCCTAAGCCTTGCCGTTCCCTAACCCTAACCCTAGCCCTGAACGGAAAACCACCACCAGCCCTACACATTACCCTACGCCGTAGCCTACTCCTGGCCCATACGCTGGCACTGACCCGTGCGTCAGCAAATAGCCTGACCCTCCCACGTTTCCGTACCCACACCTGTGCCCTAAGACTTGCCGTTCCCTAACCCTTACCCTAGCCCAGAACGGAAACCCACCACCAGCCCTACAACTTACCCCCAATCCGTAGCCTACTCCTGGCCCGTATGCTGGCTCTGACACATGCGTCAGCACATAGCCTGACACTCCCACGTTTCCGTACCCTCACCTGTGCCCTAAGCCTTGCCGTTCCATAACCCTAACCCTAGCCCGGAACGGAAACCCACCACCAGCCCTACACCTTACCCTACGCCGTAGCCTACTCCTGGCCCGTACGCTGGCACTGACCCGTGCGTCAGCACGTAGCCTGACCTTCCCACCTTTCCGTACCCTCACCTGTTCCGTAAGCTTTGCTGTTCACTAACACTAACCCTAGTACGGAACGGAAACCCACCACCAGCCCTACAACTAACGCCCAAGCCATAGCCTACTCCTGGCCCGTACGCTGGCACTGACCCGTGCGGCAGCACGTACCCTGACCCTCCCACGTTTCCGTACCATCACCTGTGCCCTAAGCCTTGACGTTCCCTAACCCTAACCCTAGCCCGGAACAGAAAACCACCACCAACCCTACACCTTACCACCACGCCGTAGCCTACTCCTGGCCCATATTCTGGCACTGACCCATGCGTCACCACGTAGACTGACCCTCCCACGTTTCCGTAACCTCACTTGTGCCCTAAGCCTTGCCGTTCCCTAACCTTAACCCTAGCCCGGAACGGAAACCCACCACCAGCCCTACACCTTACCCTATGCCGTAGCCTACACCTGGCCCGTTCGCGGGCACTGACCTGCGCTTCAGCACGTAGCCTGACCCTCCCATGTTACCGTACCCTCACCTGTGCCCTAAGCCTTGCCGTTCCCTAACCCTAACCCTAGCCCTGAACGGAAACCCACCACCAGCACTAAACCTTACCCACAAGCCTTAGCCTACTCCTGGCCCGTACGCTGGCACCGACCCGTGCGTCAGCACATAGCCTGACCCTCCCACGTTTCCGTACCATCACCTGTGCCCTAAGCCTTGTCGTTCCCAAACCCTCACCCTAGCCAGGAACAGAAACCCACCAGCAGCCCTAAACCTTACCCTACGCCGTAGCCTACTCCTGGCACGTACGCTGGCACTGACTCGTGCGTCAGCACGTAGCCTGACCCTCACACGTTTCCGTACCCTCACCTGTGCCCTAAGCCTTGCCGTTCCCTAACCCTAACCCTATTCCCGAATGGAAACACACCACCAGCACTACAGCTTACCACCAAGCCATAGCCTATTCCTGGCCCGTACGCTGGCACTGACACGTGCGTCAGCATGTAGCCTGACCCTCCCACGTTTCCGTACCCTCTCCTGTGCCCTAAGCCTTGCTGTTCCCTAACCCTAAACCTAACCCGGAACGGAAACCCACCACCAGCCCCACACCTTACCCCCAAGCCGTAGACTACTCCTGCCCCGTACGCTGGCTTAGACCCGTGCGTCAGCACGAAGCCTGACCGTCCCACGTTTCCGTAACCTCACCTGTGCCCTAAGCCTTGCCGTTCCCTAACCCTAACCCTAGACCGGAACAGAAACCCACCACCAGCCTTATACCTTTCCCTACGCCGTAGCCTATTCCTGGCCCGTACACAGGCACTGACCCTTTCATCAGCACATAGCCTGACCTTCCCACGTTTCCGTACCCTCACCTGTGCCCTAAGCCTTGCCGTTCACTAACCCTAACCCTAGCCCGGAACGGAAACCCACCACCAGCTCTACACCTTACCACAAAGCCGTAGCCTACTCCTTGCCGGTACGCTGGCACTGACACGTGCGTCAGCACGTAGCCTGACCCTCACACGTTTCCGTACCCTCACCTGTGCCCTAAGCCTTGCCATTCCCTAACCCTAACCCTATCCCGGAACAGAAACCCACCACCAGCCCTAAACCTTACTCTATGCCGTAGACTACACCTGGTCCGTACGCGGGCACTGACCTGTGCTTCAGCACGTAGCCTGACACTCCAATGTTACTGTACCCTGAACTGTGACCTAAGCCTTGCCGTTCCCTAACCCTAACCCGAGCCCGGCACGGAATCCCACCACCAGCCCTACACCTTATCCTATGCTGTAGCCTAGTCCTAGCCCGTACGCTGGCACTGACTCGTGCGTCAGCATGTAGCCTGACCCTCCCACGTTTCCGTACCCTCACCTGTGCCCTAAGCCTTGCCGTTCCCTAACCCTAACCCTAGCCCGTAATGGAAACCCACCACAATCCCTACACCTTACCATACGCCGTAGCCTACTCCTGGCCCGTACGCTGGCAATAACCCGTGAGTCAGCACGTAGACTGACCCTCCCACGTTTCCGTACCCTCACCTGTGCCCTAAGCCTCGCCGTTCCCTCACCCTAACCCTAGCCAAGAACGGAAACCCACCAGCAGCCCTAAACCTTACCCTACACCGTAGCCTACTCCTGGCCCGTACGCTGGCACTGACCCGTGCGTCAGCACGTAGCCTGACCCTCCCACGTTTCCGTACCCTCACCTGTGCCGTAAGACTTTCTGTTCCCTAACACTAACCCTAGCCTGGAACGGAAACACACCATCAGCCCTACACCTAACCACCAAGACGTAGCCTAATCCTGGCCGGTATGCTGGCACTGACCCGTGCCTCAGCACGTAGCCTGACACTCCCAAGTTTCCGTACCCTCAGCTGGGCCCTAAGCCTTGCCGTTTCCTAACCCTAACCCTAGCCCATGAACGGAAACCGACCACCAGCCCTACACCTTACCCTATGCCGTAGACTACTCCTGGCCCGTATGCTGGCACTGACCCGTGCGTCAGCATGTAGCCAGACCCTCCCACGTTTCCGTACCCTCACCTGTGCCCTAAGCCTTGCCGTTCCCTAACCCTAAGCCTAGCCCGGAAGGGAAACCCACCACCAGCCCTACACCTTACCCCAAGCCGTAGCCTTCTCCTGGCCCGTACGCTGGCACTGACCCGTGCTTCAGCAAGTAGCCTGACCCTCCCACGTTTCCGTACCCTCACCTGTGCCCTAAGACTTGCTGTTCCCTAACACTAACCCTAGCCTGGAACGGAAAACCACCACCAGCCCTACACCTAACCGCCAAGCCGTAGCCTACTCCTGGCCGGTATGCTGGCACTGACCCGTGCATCATCACGTAGCCTGACCCTCCCACGTTTCCGTACCCTCACCTGTGCCCTAAGCTTTGCCGTTCCCTAACCCTAAGTGTAGCCCTGAACGGAAACCCACCACCAGCCCTACAACTTACCCCCAAGCCGTAGCCTACTCCTGGTCCATACGCTGGCACTGACCCGTGCTTCAGAATGTATCCTGACCCTGCCACGTTGCCGTACCCTCACATGTGCCCTAAACATTGCCGTTCCCTAACCGTAACACTAGCCCGGAACGGAAACCCACCACAAGCCCTACACCTTACCCCCAAGCCGTAGCCTACTCGTGGTCCGTACGCTGGCACTGACCTCTGCGTCAGCACGTAGCCTGACCTTCCCACGTTACCGTAACGTCACCTGTGCCCTAAGCCTTGCCGTTCCCTAACCGTAACCCTAGTACGGGACAGAAACACACCACAAGCCCTAAACATTACCCGCAAGCTTAAGCCTACTGCTGGCCCGTATGCTGGCACTGACACGTGCGTCAGCATGTAGCCTGAACCTCCCACGTTTCCGTACCATCACCTGGGCCCTAAGCCTTGCAGTTCCCTAACCCTAACCCTAGCCCGGAACGGAAAACCACGACCAGCCCTAAACCATACCCTACGCCATACCCTATTCCTGGCCCATACGCTGGCACTGACCCGTGAATCAGCACGTAGCCTGACCCTCCCACGTTTCCGTACCCTCACCAGTGTCCTAGGCCTTGCAGTTCCCTCACCCTAACCCTAGCCCGGAACGGAAACCCACCACCAGCCCTATATCTAACCCTATGCCGTAGCCTACTCCTGTCCCGTACGCTGGCACTGACCTGTGCGTCAGCACGAAGCCTGACTTTCCCACATTTCCGCACCCTCATCTGTGCCCTAAGCCTTGACGTTCCCTAACACTAACCCTAACCCGGAACGGAAACTCACCAACAGCCCTACAACTTACCCCCAAGCCGTAGCCTATTCCTGTCCCGTACGCTGGCACTGACCCGTGCGTCAGCACATAGCCTGACCCTCCCACGTTTCCGTACCCTCACCTGTGCCCTAAGCCTTGCGGTTCCCTAACTCTAACCGTAGCCCGTAACGGAAACCCACCACCAGCCCTACACCTTACCGTACACCGTAGCCTACTCCGGGCCCGTACGCTGGCACTGACCCGTGCGTCAGCACGTAGCTTGACCCTCCCACGTTTCCGGAGCCTCACCTGTGCCCTAAGACTTGACGTTCCCCAACTATAACCATAGCCCGGAACGGAAACACACCACCAGCCCTACAACTTACCCCCAAGCCATAGCCTACTCCTGGCCCGTACGCTGGCACTGATGCGTGCGTCACCACATAGCAATGAAACTCCCACGTTTCCATACCCTCAAGTGTGCCCTAAGCCTTGCGGTTCCCTAACACTAACCCTAGCCCAGAAGGGAAACCCACCACCAACACTAAACCTTACCTTACGCCGTAGCCTACTCCTGGCCCATACGCGGGCACTGACCCGTGCATTCAGCAGGTAGCCTGACCCTCCCACGTTTCCGTACCCTCACCTGTGCCCTAAGCCTTGCCGTTCCCTAACCCTAACCCTAGCCCAGAACAGAAACCCATCACCAGCCTAAAACTTACCCACAACCTATAGCCTACTCCTGGCCCGTACGCTGGCACTGACCCGTGCGTCAGCACGGAGCCTGACCTTCCCACGTTTTCGTATCCTCACGTGGGCCCTAAGCCTTGCCGTTCCCTAACCCTAACCCTAGCCTGGAACGAAAACCAACCACCAGCCCTACAACTTACCCCCAAGCCTTAGCCTACTCCTTGCCCGTACGCTGGCACTGACCCATGCGTCAGCACGTAGCCTGACCCTCCCACGTTTCCGTACCATCACCTGTGCCCTAAGCCTTGCCGTTCACTAACCCTAACCCTAGCCCTGAATGGAAACACACCACCAGCCCTATACCTAACCCCCAAGCCGTAGCCTATTCCTGGCCCGTACGCGGGCACTGACCTGTGCTTCAGCACATAGCCTGACACTCCCATGTTACTCTACCCTCACTTGTGCCCTAAGCCTTGCCGTTCCCTTATCCTAACCCTAGCCCCGAACGGAAACCCACCACCAGCCCTACACTCTACCCTACGCTGTAGCCAACTCCTGGCCCGTACGCTGGCACTGAGCCGTGCGTCAGCACTTAGCCTGACCCTCCCACGTTTCCGTACCATTACCTGTGCCCTAAGCCTTGCCGTTCCTTAACCCTAACCCTAGCCCATCACAGAAACCCACCACCAGCCCTACACCTTACACTACGCCGTAGCCTAATCCTGGCCCATACGCTGGCACTGACCCGTGCGTCAGCACGTAGCCGGACCCTCACTCGTTTCCGTACCCTCACCTGTGCCCTAAGCCTTGCCGTTCCCTAACCCTAACCCTAGTCCGGAACGGAAACCCACCACCAGCCCTACAGCTTACCCCCAAGCCATAGCCTACTCGTGACCCATACGCTGGCACTGACCGGTGTGTCAGCATATAGCCTGACGAGGCACACCAGGGGAGGGCGGGCCGGCAGGGTAAGGCTACCCATGTCAGCTAATCCACAACCCTCAGGAAATCACATTGGTGAAATTGGACCTCGCTAAGGCAGAAGAGAAGCCAAGGGAAAAAAGGACACGGTGCCATTTGCAGCACTGTAGATGAGTCTAGAAATAATCATGTGACTTGTAGTAAGTCAGAAAGTGAAAGACACATATCATATCATATCACTTATAGGTGTTACCTAAAAATGGATACCAGGGCAGATATTTCCACGGAGAAGGGCAATCACAGATTCATTAAACAAACTTATGGTTCACCAATGGAAAGGTGTGAGGATTGGTTTCATTACGATATCGGCGTTAACACACATATACAAACACAGGTGACATATATAATCACCAAAGACCTACAGAATACCAAGAGAGGACTACTCAACATTCTGTCATAACGTACATGGGAAAAGGATCCCAGGAAGAACAGACATCTGTATATGTGTAAAAGAACCACATCTTCCACACCTACAACAAGCCAAACATTGTAATCAAACTTGCTGTAATAAAAAATAAAAAATTAAATTAAAAACAGGAACAAGAAGTAGTGAGACAAACTTGAGGGGCTTTCTCCTGGCACATTCCATTCTAAATTCCAATCTAGAACACCACTTCCACTGAGGCTCTCTTGCCCTAGTAACCAGATTTGGTAAGGGAGAACTGCTGCCACCTTGTGGCGGTTTCACACAACAGCAGCTTTAATCCCAGTGCTAATGGTCAGTTGATATTCAGAATCATTGCAGGCCTGTAAATGACACCTGCTCTGAAAACAAATCCTGGGGTCACATATCGACCAAAAAATTCAAAGGACGTCCATATTTCAAGACGACCGTTTCAAAAGGCATATTTTACGCACATTAGTGTTCTGCTTCTTTTCCTTTCTTTCCTTTTTTTGTTAAAAAACACGGGAATGGAAAAAGGCATCCCTTAGAATGGGCGAAAATCGTTGCAAACGAATCAATGGACAGAGGTTTAATCTCCAATATATATAAACAGCTCATGCAGCTTAATATTAAAAAAACAAACAACCCAATACAAAAATGGGCAGAAGATCTAAAGAGACGTTTCTTCAAAGGAGACACAGAGATGGCCAAGACGCACATGAAAAGCTGCTCAACAGCACTAATTATTAGAGAAATGCAAATCAAAACTACAATGAGGTATCACCTCACACCTGTTAGAATCGGCATCATCAGAAAATCTACAAACAACCAATTCTGGGGAGGGTGTGGACAAAAGGAGCCCTCTTCCACTATTGGTGGGAATGTAACTTGATACAGTCACTATGGAGAACAGTATGGAGTTTCCTTAAAAAAACTAGAAATAGAATTACCATCTGATCCAGCAATCCCACTTCTGGGCATATACCCAGAGAAAACCTTATTTCAAAAAGGCACATTCACCACAATGTTCATTGCAGCACTATTTACAATAGCCAGGTAATGGAAGCAACCTAAATGCCCACAGACAGATGAATGGATAAAGATGTGGTACATATATAAAATGGAATATTACTCGGCCATAAAAAGTAATGAAACTGGGTCATTTGTAGAGACATCGATGGATCGAGAGACTGTCATACAGAATGAAGTAAGTCAGAAAGAGGAAAACAAATATTGTGTATAAATGCATATATGTGGAGCCTAAAAAATGGTACAGATGAACTGGTTTGCAGGGAAGAAATAGAGACACAGAGGTAGAGAACAAACGTATGGACAACAAGTGTGGGAAGCCATGGGGTGGTGGTGGTAGGATGAGTTGGGAGATTGGGATTGACCTGAATACATATATATGCATAAAATACATAACTAATAATAACGTGCTGTATAAAAAAAATAAATAAAATTATATTTCAAAATTTAAAAAAAATAGAATTTAACAATAAAACAGAAAAACTTTCTTCTGTCACACAGATGTATTTATAGGAATGAATTATTACAATGCTTATATCTATAAATACATAAAAGAGGAATAAAATCTAACTTGAACCATAAAAGAAAAAAAAACCTGAACCCACGAATTATACAGAGGAAAACCCTATCAGGGCACAATTGCTCCAGCAGTAAAGAATTCTGAAATTGGTCAGAGGTGGGGAACCATCTCCCATACAGTCAGCAACCCACCCCCCACGCAAGGAGCGTCCTCATTGCAAAGCTGGGGGACCGTGCCGAGGCATCTGTGAGTAAACGTGAGCTGAGCCCCAGGCCAGCTGCTGCTGAACTGTTCCCAACCTTTCCAGGTAAAACACCTGAATATGTACAAGGGCTTGAAAGCCTAGAGGAAGGACCGTGGAGCCACACCAGTGACAGCACGCAGGCCAACTTGGTGCCTGCAGGCCAGCCAGCGTGGTCCTGGACCCGGGCGCTCCTCCAGAAGCTTTCCATTGCCCTGCCTGTGATACCCCTCCTGTGCCGGCCCCCACTGCTTTTTTCCTTCCTCACCTCTGTCCGGAGAGAAATTCCAGGGGAAGGTATGGGTGACACATCCTCTTCTTTAGAGGCGGCAGCCTGGCAACTCCTGCAGAAAGGCCAGCAGAACCCCACTCACACCGGGCCACCCACAAAGCTGTGGCACCTCTCTCCCTCCCACCAGCACAGCCCCGAGACTGCTGATGGGGCAGAGAATATGGAGTCAGGCACAGCTTCAGGGGCTATTGCTGCCTGGAGCTCTGTTTATATTGACCTCAACGAGGCACACCTGGGGAGGGCGGGCCGGCAGGGTAAGGCTGCCCAGGTCAGCTAATCCACAACCCTCAGGGAATCACATTGTTGAAAGTGGACCTCGCTAAGGCAGAAGAGGAGCCAAGGAAAAAAAGGACACAATGCCATTTGCAGCCCCGTAGATGAGTCTAGAAGTAATCACGTGACTTGTAGTAAGTCAGAAAGTGAAAGACACATATCATATCATATCACTTATAGGTGTTACCTAAAAATGGATACCAGGGCAGATATTTCCACGGAGAAGGGCAATCACAGATTCATTAAACAAACTTATGGTTCACCAATGGAAAGGTGTGAGGATTGGTTTCATTACGATATCGGGGTTAACAGACATATACAAACACAGGTGACATATATAATCACCAAAGACCTACAGAATACCAAGAGAGGACTACTCAACATTCTGTCATAACGGACATGGGAAAAGGATCCCAGGAAGATCAGTCATCTGTATATGTGTAAAAGAACCACATCTTCCACACCTACAAGAAGCCAAACATTGTAATCAAACTTGCTGTAATAAAAAATAAAAAAAATAAATTAAAAACACGAACAAGAAGTAGTGAGACAAACGTGAGGGGCTTTCTCCTGGCACATTCCATTCTAAACTCCAATCTAGAACACCACTTCCACTGAGGCTCTCTTGCCCTAGTAACCAGATTTGGTAAGGGAGAACTGCTGCCACCTTGTGGCCGTTTCACACAACAGCAGCTTTAATCCCAGTGCTAATGGTCAGTTGATATTCAAAATCATTGCAGGCCTGTAAATGACACCTGCCCTGAAAACAAATCCTGGGGTCACATATCGACCAAAAATTTCAAAGGACGTCCATATTTCAAAACGACCGTTTCAAAAGGCATATTTTACGCACATTAGTGTTCTGCTTCTTTTCCTTTCTTTCCTTTTTTGTTAAAAAACACGGGAATGGAAAAAGGCATCCCTCAGAATGGGCGAAAATCGTTGCAGACGAATCAATGGACAGAGGTTTAATCTCCAATATATATAAACAGCTCATGCAGCTTAATATTAAAAAAACAAACAACCCCAAAAAAATGGGCAGAAGATCTAAAGAGACGTTTCTTCAAAGGAGACACAGAGATGGCCAAGACGCACATGAAAAGCTGCTCAACAGCACTAATTATTAGAGAAATGCAAATCAAAACTACAATGAGGTATCACCTCACACCTGTTAGAATCGGCATCATCAGAAAATCTACAAACAACCAATTCTGGGGAGGGTGTGGACAAAAGGAGCCCTCTTCCACTATTGGTGGGAATGTAACTTGATACAGTCACTATGGAGAACAGTATGGAGTTTCCTTAAAAAAACTAGAAATAGAATTACCATCTGATCCAGCAATCCCACTTCTGGGCATATACCCAGAGAAAACCGTATTTCAAAAAGGCACATTCACCACAATGTTCGTTGCAGCACTATTTACAATAGCCAGGTAATGGAAGCAAGCTAAATGCCCACAGACAGATGAATGGATAAAGATGTGGTACATATATAAAATGGAATATGACTCGGCCATAAAAAGGAATGAAACTGGGTCATTTGTAGAGACATCGATGGATCGAGAGACTGTCATACAGAATGAAGTAAGTCAGAAAGAGGAAAACAAATATTGTATATTAATGCATATATGTGGAGCCTAAAAATGGTACAGATGAACTGGTTTGCAGGGAAGAAATAGAGACACAGAGGTAGAGAACAAACGTATGGACACCAAGAGTGGGAAGCCATGGGGTGGTGGTGGTGGGATGAGTTGGGAGTTTGGGATTGACCTGTATACATGTATATGCATAAAATACATAACTAATAAAAACCTGCTGTATAAAAACATAAATAAAATTATTTTTCAAATTTTAAAAAAAATAGAATTTAACAATAAAACAGAAAAAAGTTCTTCCCGTCACACAGATGTATTTATAGGAATGAATTATTTCAATGCTTACATCTATAAATTCATAAAAGAGGAATAAAATATAACTTGAACCATAAAAGAAAAAAAAAACCTGAACTCACGAGATTTACAGAGGAAAACCCTATCTGGGCACTTGCTCCAGCGGTAAACAATTCTGAAATTGGTCAGAGGTGGGGAACCATCTCCCATACAGCCAGCAACCCACCCCCCACGCAAGGAGTGTCCTCATTGCAAAGCTGGGGGATCGTGCCGAGGCATCTGTGAGTAAACATGAGCTGAGCCCCAGGCCAGCTGCTGCTGAACTGTTCCCACCATTCCCAGGTAAAACACCTGAATAAGTACAAGGGCTTGAAAGCCTAGAGGAAGGGCCGTGGAGCCACACCAGCGACAGCACGCAGGCCAACTTGGTGCCTGCAGGCCAGCCAGGGTGGTCCTGGCCCCGGGATCTCTTCCAGAAGCTTTCCATTGCCCTGCCTGAGATACCCCTCCTGTCCCGGCCCCCACTGCTTTTTTCCTTCCTCACCTCTGTCCGGAGAGAAATTCCAGCGGAAGGTATGGGTGACACATCCTCTTCTTTAGAGGCGGCAGCCTGGCAACTCCTGCAGAAAGGCCAGCAGAACCCCACTCACACCGGGCCACCCACAAAGCTGTGGCACCTCTCTCCCTCCCACCAGCACAGCCCCGAGACTGCTGATGGGGCAGAGAATATGGAGTCAGGCACAGCTTCAGGGGCTATTGCTGCCTGGAGCTCTGTTTATATTGACCTCAACGAGGCACACCTGGGGAGGGCGGGCCGGCAGTGTAAGGCTGCCCAGGTCAGCTAATCCACAACCCTCAGGAAATCACATTGTTGAAAATGGACCTCGCTAAGGCAGAATAGAAGCCAAGGGAGAAAAGGACACAATGCCATTTGCAGCACCGTAGGTGAGTCTAGAAGTAATCACGTGACTTGTAGTAAGTCAGAAAGTGAAAGACACATATCATATCATATCACTTATAGGTGTTACCTAAAAATGGATACCAGGGCAGATATTTCCACGGAGAAGGGCAATCACAGATTCATTAAACAAACTTATGGTTCACCAATGGAAAGGTGTGAGGATTGGTTTCATTACGATATCGGGGTTAACAGACATATACAAACACAGGTGACATATATAATCACCAAAGACCTACAGAATACCAAGAGTGGACTACTCAACATTCTGTCATAACGTACATGGGAAAAGGATCCCAGGAAGAAGAGACATCTGTATATGTGTAAAAGAACCACATCTTCCACACCTACAACAAGCCAAACATTGTAATCAAACTTGCTATAATAAAAAATAAAAAATTAAATTAAAAACACGAACAAGAAGTAGTGAGACAAACGTGAGGGGCTTTCTCCTGGCATATTCCATTCTAAATTCCAATTTACAACATCACTTCTACTGAGGCTCTGTTGCCCTAGTAACCAGATTTGGTAAGGGAGAACTGCTGCCACCTTTGGGCCGTTTCACACAACAGCAGATTTAATCCCAGCGCTAATGGTCAGTTGATATTCAAAATCATTGCAGGCCTGTAAATGACACCTGCCCTGAAAACAAATCCTGGGGTCACATATCGACCAAAAAATTCAAAGGACGTCCATATTTCAAAACGACCGTTTCAAAAGGCATATTTTACGCACATTAGTGTTCTGCTTCTTTTCCTTTCTTTCCTTTTTTGTTAAAAAACACGGGAATGGAAAAAGGCATCCCTCAGAATGGGCGAAAATCATTGCAAACGAATCAATGGACAGAGGTTTAATCTCCAATATATATAAACAGCTCATGCAGCTTAATATTAAAAAACAAACAACCGAATACAAAAATGGGCAGAAGATCTAAAGAGACGTTTCTTCAAAGGAGAGACAGAGATGGCCAAGACGCACATGAAAAGCTGCTCAACAGCACTAATTATTAGAGAAATGCAAATCAAAACTACAATGAGGTATCACCTCACACCTGTTAGAATCGGCATCATCAGAAAATCTACAAACAACAAATTCTGGGGAGGGTGTGGACAAAAGGAGCCCTCTTCCACTATTGGTGGGAATGTAAATTGATACAGTCACTATGGAGAACAGTATGGAGTTTCCTTAAAAAAACTAGAAATAGAATTACCATCTGATCCAGCAATCCAACTTCTGGGTATATACCCAGAGAAAACCGTAAATCTAAAAGGCATATTCACCACAATGTTCATTGCAGCACTATTTACAATGGCCAGGTAACGGAAGCAACCTAAATGCCCACAGACAGATGAATGGATAAAGATGTGGTACATATATAAAAAGGAATATTACTCGGCCATAA
>NW_028293950.1:0-28000 GCF_964341445.2 Mesoplodon mirus | reverse complement strand
CTGTAGTAATATTCCCTTTAACTTGGAGAGTTGGGACCCATGGAATAGGTGCCATGCATTATTGCTTTAAAGTGTCTGTATTTGCTCAATGAATCTCACCAATCCTCTCAGTCCCATGTTTCCAGCCTTATGCCACATCCAGCTGTCATTGTAGACAGGGTCATTCCAGGTTTCATCAGAGACCCTGAAGGAATTGTAAAGAATTTCCCTGTTTTTTTGTTTTGTTTTTGAAATTCCTTTTTATAGTGGGTTTGAGCTGATTCTCGCTGCCTTGTTTATGCCAGTCTAGACACACTTAATTCCCTTATGGAGACATATAAATACATAGGTTTTAAGATTCTTACTAGTCAGATATATTCCTCGGCGGGAAATATGGGGTTTTGAGTCCCTTTCACTGAGGAAGGAATAGGTAGGTCTTGTCTATTCCTTAGATGGTTTTTGGAACGGTTCCTGTGCTCATATCAAACTCTGTTTTTATGCATCACCCACCTCTCCTTCCCCCTTAAGCAGGCATAAGAGTGTTTTCTAAATGTGAGACTCTGTTCTCTTTCCTAACTCAGTTCATGTGTAACCATGTTTACAGGATCTTCATAAGTGATATCTTATGATAAGCTTCTTTTTCTGTGTGACTTATTTCACTTAGAATCATCGTACCTGAATCCAGTCATTTTGCTGCTACTGGTCTTATGACCTTGTTTTCACAGCTGAGGGATATTCCATCGAACGTAAGTACCACTATGTTTTGAACCATTTTTATATTTCCTGGGATATTTAAGGTGTACCGAAGTTGAGGTTCTTGTAAGCACTACAGCCCTAAATTGGAGGTTGGCTCTGTCTTATTGATTTTCAGTTTTCGCAAGGTATATTCCCTATACTGGTAGTGCCCTTGGCTCTGTAGCTCTGTTGATTACTTCTTTTAGGGAACTCAATGCACTCCTCCAGTGAGGCAGTTGGCAGTTTACATCCCGCCCATCAGCATTACAAGGCTCCCTGTTCTCCAGGGCCTGTCTTGCCTTTCTGGATTTTACACATTTTGTGGATGTCTCTTTTGACCGGTGGGAAGTGATACTACTTTGTAGTGCAGATTTGCATTGCCCGCATGCTTGCTTGGCCAGAAAGGGCATATGCATTTTCTCCTGCATATATTAAGGAGAAAATTCATACGCCCTTTTTGGCCAAGTGCATCATTGTCAAAGATGTGCCCCTCTTCCTGTGCTTTACATGTGATTCCAATGTACCTCTTGAAATCTGTTTCCTGCTATTCTGCTTCGCTTTCAAGACTGCCTCGTTGCCTTCCCTCAACAGATTTTTGGATGATAGTTGTCCTTTATTACTTTGCCCGTTTGTGAATTGCTGTGCCCTGGAGCTCCATTTTTCAACTCGTTTTCTGTGAGCTGAACACATGTGCAAAATTTTGGTTCAGGACCTATACTGGTTCCCTGAGGGTGGTTGCAACTTTGGTTAATTCTTCTTCCGGCCGGGACATTAGAGTGACATATGCCCGTCCAAATGCCTAACAGCTACTCTCTCATTGGTTCTCCCTCTTCCCTTTCATCCTCTGCCAAATTGGCAACCTGTGCGAACCAGGAGGTTAAAGGGGCTGTCTCTCCAAGTTGGGAGATTGATAGTAAAGCATTTGGGAAGTAAAACCAGAGCACCAGGAGAGGGACTATTACTTGAGTTTTGGAAGCCTTTCGTATTTACAGTGTGTCCATTCTCTAGGTTTCCCGTACATGTTATAGCTGTAGTAATATTGACTTCAACCTGGAGAGTTGGGACAAATGGAATGGGTGCCACACATTATTGCTTTAAAGGGTGTGCATTTGCTCAACCAATCTCACCTATCCTCTCAGTCCCAAGTGTCCAGCCTTATGCCACATCCAGCTGTCATTGTAGATAGTCTCATTCCAGATTTCATTAGAAACCCTAAAGTAATTGTAAAGAATTTCCATGTTTTTTGTTTTTTTTTTGAAATTCTTTTTATAGTGGGTTTGTGCTGATTCTCACTGCAATGATTATGCCAGTCTAGACACACTTGATTCCATTACGAAAAAATATCAATACATAGGTTTTAATATTCTTACTCTTCATATATATTCCTCTGTGGGAAATATCGTGTTTTGAGTTCCTTTCACTGAGGAAGGTGTAGGTCTTGTATATTCCATAGTTGGTTTTTGAAATGGTACGTGTGGTTATATCAAACGCTGTTTTTCTGTAGCACCCCACCTCATCTTCCCCCTTAAGCAGTCATCAGAGTGTTTTCTAAATGTGAGACTCTGTTCGCTTTCTTAACTCTGTTCATGTGTAGCCATGTTTAGAGGACCTTCATAAGTGATATCTTATGATAAGTTTCTTTATCTGTGTGACTTATTTCAGTTAGAATCATCATACCTGAATCCACTCATTTTGCTGCTACTAGTCTTATGACATTGATTTCATGGCTGAGGGATATTCCATCGTACGTAAGTACCAAAGTATTTTAAACCATATTTATATTTCCTGGGATATTTAAGCTGTACCCAATTTGAGGTTCTTGTAAGCAGTGCAGCCCTAAATTTTTGGGTGGCTCTGTCTTATTGATTTTCTGCTTTCTCAAGGTATATTCCCCAGACTGGAAGTGCCCTTCGCTCTGTAGCTCTGTTGTTTACTTGTTTTAGGGAACACAATGCACTCCTCCAGAGAGGCAGTTGGCAATTTACATCCTGCCCATCAGCATAACAAGGCTCCATGTTCTCCAGGGCCTGTCTTGCCTTTCTGGTTTTTACCCATTTTTTGGATGTACCTTTTGACAAGTGGGAATTGATACTTTGTAGTGCAGATTTGCATTGCCAGCATGCTTGCTTGGCCAAAAAGTGCGTATGCGTTTTCTCCTGAGTATATTCAGGAGAAAACGCATACGCCCTTTTTGGCCAAGTGCATCACTGTCGATGTTGTGCCCCTCTTCCTTTGCCTTAAAAGCGATTCCAACGTACCTCTTGAAGTCTGTTTCCTGCTTTTCTGCCTCGCATTCAAGTCCGCCTCTTTGCCTTCCCTCAACAGATTTTTGGACGATAGTTGTCCTTTATTACTCTGCCTGTTTGTGAATTGTTGTGCACTGAGCTACATTATTTAACTCGTTTTTTTGTTAGCTGAACGCAAGTCCAATATTTTGGTTCAGGACCTATACTGGTTGCCGGTGGGTGGCTGAGGCTTTGGTTATTTCTTCTTCTTCCCACGAAGTAAGATGACATGTGCCCGTACAAATGTCTAACAGCTAATCTCTCACTGGTTCTCCCTCTTCCCTTTCATCCTCTGCCAAATTGGCAACCTGTGCGAACCAGGAGGTAAAAGGGGCTGTCTCTCCAAGTTGGGAGATTGATAGTAAAGCAGTTGGAAAGTCAAATGGGAGCACCAGGAGTGGGACTATTCGTTGAGTTTTAGAAACCTTTCGTATTCACACTGTGTCCATTCTCTATGGTTCCCGTACATATTATACCTGTAGTAATATGCCCTTAACCCTGGCCTGTTGGGACCCATGGAATGGGTGCCACGCATTATTGCATTAAAGGGTCTACATTTGCTCACCCAATCTCACCAATCCTCTCAGTCCCAAGTGTCCAGCCTTATGCCACATCCAGCTGTCGTTGTAGATAGGGTCATTCCTGGTTTCATCAGCGACCCTGAAGGTGTTGTGTAAGAATTGTTCTGTTTTTATGTTTTGTTTTGAAATTCATTTTTATATTGGGTTTGAGCTGATTCTCCCTGCCATGTTTATGTCATTCTAGACACACTTAGTTACCTTACGGAGACATATCAATACATAGGTTTTAAAATTCTTACTAGTCAGATATATTTCTCTGCGGGGAATAGGGATGTTGAGATCCGTTCACTGAGGAAGGAGTAGGGCTTGTTTTTTGTTTTTGGATTATGGAACGGTACCTGTGCTAATATCAATCTTTTGTTTTGTGCATCTCCCCACTTGTCTTTCCCCTTAAGCAAGCATTAGAATGTTTTCTAAATCTGAGACTCTGTTCTCTTCCCTAAATCAGTTCATATGTAGCCATGTTTACATTCCCTTCATAAGTGATATCTTATGTCAGAATGCACCATGGCCCTTGTCATAATAATGCTTCATGACCCCTGTCATCACAATGATCCATGCCCTGGTTATCAAAATGCTCCATGTCCCTTGTCATCAAAATTCTCCACATATGGGCTTCCCTGGTGGCGCAGTGGTTGAGAGTCCGCCTGCCGATGCAGGGGACACGGGTTCGTGCCCCGATCCCGGAGGATCCCACATGCCGCGGAGCGGCTGGGCCCGCGAGCCATGGCCGCGGAGCCTGTGTGTCCGGAGCCTGTGCTCCGCAACGGGAGAGGCCACAGCAGTGAGAGGCCCACGTACAGCAAAAAAAAAAAAAAAAAAAATTCTCCACGTACTTTTCATCACAGTGCTACATGACACTTCTCATCAAAATATTACATGCTCTTGTCATCACAATTCTCCATTCTCTTGACATTGCAATGCTCCATGCCCTTGTCATCACAATGCTCCATGCCTTTGTCATCACATTGCTCCATGACACCTGTCATCACATTGCTCCCTGACACCTGTCATCACAATGCTTCATGCCCCTTGTCATTACAGTGCTCCATGATGCTCGACATCACAATTACCCAAGGTCTTCTCATCACAATGCTCCACGGTTTTGCCATCACCATGCTCCATGCCTTGTCATCTCAAAGCTCAATGTCCCTTGTCCTCACAATTATACACGTCCTTGTCATTATAATGCTCCATGGCACTTCACATCACAATGTTATATGCTCTTGTCATCACAATACTCCATGCACTTGTCATCGCAATGCTCCATGACACCTGTCATAGGAAGCTCCATGCGCTTTTCATCAAAATGTTTCATGACAAGGACATTAAAATTCTCAATGGACCTTGATATCACAATGCTCCATGCCCTTGTCATCACAATGCTCCTTTACTTTGTCACAACAATCCTCCATAACAATTGGCATCACAATGCTCCATGATATAGTCATCAAACTGGAACATGACATATTTCATCACAATGCTCCCTGACAACTTTCTTCACAATAATCCATGACCTTGTCATCACAGTGCTCCATGACCTTGTCATCACAATGTGCCATGCCCATTCTTATCACAATAATCCAAGAAACTTGTCAGACCAATGCTCCATGCCACTTTTCATCACAATGCTCCATGAACGCTGTCATCAAAATGCACCATGCCCATCATCATAATGCTTCATGATATTGTCATCACAATGAAATCAAAAAGCTCCATGACATCTGTCATAACAATGCTGCAAACCCTTGTGATCACAATGTCCCATAACACTTGTCATCACAATGCCCCATGACACTGGTCACCACAGTTATCCATGGGCTTCTCATCACAATGCACCATGACTTTTGTCAACACAATGCTCAATACCCTTGTCCACACAATGCTCTCTGATTATTGACCTCAGTATGCACCGTGCACTCTTTCATGACAAGGCTCCATGCCTTTTTCATCACAATGATCCATGCCCTTCTCATCAAAATGTTCCAAGACACCTGTGATCACAATGCTCCTTGCACTTGTCATCACAAAGCTCCATGACGAATGTCATCAGAATGCTCCATGGCCTTCTCATCATAATGTTCCATGCCCTTGTCATCACAATGCTCCAAGACCACTGTAATCAAAATGATCCCTGCGACTTTTCATCAGAATGCTCCATGAGACTTGTCATCACAAGGTTCCATGGTCTTCACATCACAGTGCTCCAGGACCTTGTTATCACAGTGCTCCATTCCCTTGTCATCACAATGCTCCAATACCACTGTCATCACAATAATCCATGAACATTTTCAGCCCAATGGTCCACGAAATTCTCATCACAATGCTCCATAGACCATATCACCACAATGCTCCATGACCACTGTCATCAAAACACTCCATGACACCTGACAAAACAATGATCCGGGACACTTGAAATCACAGTTCTCCATTCCCTAGTCATCACAATGCTCCATGACCCCTGTCATCACAACACTCCATGAACATTTTCAGCCCAGTGCTCCATGACCCTTGTCATCACAATGATCCATGCCCTTGTCATCCCAATGCTCCATGACCCCTGTATTCACAATGCTCCGTGACGCTTGTCATCACAGTGTTCCATGACACCTGTCATCACAATGCTCCATGTCTTTGTCAGCAAAATGCTACATGGCCTTGTCATTACAATGCTCTATGCGCTTGTCAGCACAATACTCCATTTCCATTGACATCACACTCCTCCATGAACCTTGGGATCACATTGCTTCATGCCCTTGTTATCACAATGCTCCATGCTCCTTGAAATCCAAATGATCCATGACCTCTGTCATCACAATGCTCCAAACACTTGTGATCACAGTGTTCCATAACAATTCTCATCACAACGCTCCATGATGCCAGTCATCACAATACTCGATGCCCTTTTCATCACAATGCTCCATGACCATTGTCATCACAATTCTCAATACACTTGTCATCAAAATGCTCCCTGACACTTGTCGTCAGAATGTTCCTTGAACCCTGTCACGAAAAGGCTCCATGCCTTTTTCATCACAATGCCCCATGGCGTTTTCATCACAATGCTCCATGCCATTGTCATCAAAATACACCATAAGCTTGTCATCAGAATGCTCCATGACCCTTGTCATCACAATTCTCCATGCACTTGTCAGCACAATGCTCCCTGACCCTTATCATCACAATGATCCAAGCCATTGTCATCACAATGGGCCATTACATATGTCATCACAATGCTACCAGACACGTGTCTTCACAATAATGCATGACCTGGTCATCAAAATGCTCCATGCCCTTTTCATCACAATGCTCCATTCCAACTGTCATCACAATAATCCATGAAACGTATTAGACCAATGATCCATGCCCTTGTCATCACAACGCTCCATGCCCTTATTATCACAATGCTCCATGGCCCCTGTCATCACAATGCTCCGTGACTCCAGTCATGACAGTGCTTCATGACCTTTGTCATCACAATGGTCCATGCCCTCGTCATCAACAGTCTCTGTGACCTTTTTAACCACAATGCTCCATGAACTTTTCATCACACTGCTCTTTGACCCTTGTAATCACAATGCTTTATGCGCTGGTCAGCACAATGCTCCATGACACATGTCATCACAATGCACCATGCGCTTTTCATCACAGTGCTCCACAATCTTGTCATCACAATGCTCCTTAAAATTTGTCATCACAATGCTCCATGCACTTCTCATCAAAATGCTCTCTCACCACTGATATCACAATGCTTCATCACTACTTGTGACAATACTCCCTCACCCCTGTCATCACAATGTTCCATGACTCCTGTCATCACAATGCTACATGCACTTGTCACAATGTTCGATGACCCCTGACATCACAGTGTTCCATAACACCTGTCATCAAAATGTTCCATGACACTTTTCATCAAATTGATCAAAGACCCTGTCATCAGAATGCTCCCTGCCCTTCTCATCACAATGCACAACGCCCTTGCCATCTAAATGCTCCATGACCTTTGTCATCACAAAGATCTATGACCCTTGACATCACAATGCTCCATGTCATTGTCATCACCATGCTCCATGAACTCTCTCATCACATTGCTCCAAGCCCTTGTCTTTACAAAGCTCCATGACACATGTCATCAGAATGCTCCATGGCCTTCTCATCACAATGCTCCATGCCCTTGCCATCAGAATGCTCCATTACACCAGTCATAAAAATGCTCCATGACCCCTGCCATCACGATGTTCCATGGTCTTGTCATCACAAAGCTCCATGACCCTTCTCATCACAATGCTCCAAGATCCCTGTAATCACAATGCTCTATGCCCTTTTTCATCTCAATGATCCATGAACCCTGTCATCACAATGCACCATGCCCATCATCATAATGCTTCATGCTATTGTCATCACAATGTAATCAATATGCTCCATGACCTCTGTCATAACAATGCTCAAAACCATTGTGATCACAATATTCCCTATCACTTGTCATCACAATGCCCCATGACACTCGTCATCACAATTATCAATGGTCTTCTCATCACAATGCTCAATACACTTGTCATCAAAATGCTCCCTGACACTTGTTGTCTGTATGCTCCTTGAACCCTTTCATGATAAGGCTCCATGCCTTTTTCATCACAATGATCCATGCCCTTTTCATCACAATGCTCCAAGACCCATGTAATCACAATGCTCCATGCCCTTGTCATCACAAAGCTCAATGACGCATGCCATCAGAATGCTCCTTGGTCTTCTCCTCACAATGTTCCATGCCCTTGTCATCACAATGTGCCAAGACCACTCTAATCACAATGCTCCATGCCCCTTTTCATCAGTATGCTCCATGAGACTTTTCATCACAAGGCTCCATGGTTTTGCCATCACAATGCTCCAGGATTGTCATCACAATGCTTCTCGACATTGTCATGAAAATATTCAATGGCCCTTTTGATCATAATGCTCCAAGCCCTTATCATCAAAATGCTCCATTATATTTGTCATCACAATTCTCCATTACATTTTGCATCACAATGCTCCATGCCATTGTAATCGCAATGGACCATGACATATGTCATCACAATGCTCCTTGACACCTGTCTTCACAATACTCCATGACGTTCTCATCAGAATGCTCCAGGCCCTGGTCATCACAATGCACCAGGCCCACTGTCATCACAATAATCTATGAAACTTGTCAGACCAATGCTCCATGCCCCTGTCATCATAATGCTCCATGCCCTTGTCATCAAAAAGCTACATGACCCCTGTCTTCACAATGCTCCGTGACTCCAGTCATCACAATGTTTCATAACGTTTGTCATCACAGTGGTCCATGACCGCATCATCACAAGGCCCTGTGACCTTTGTAACCACAATGCTCCATGAACTTTTCATCACAATGCTCTTTGACCCTTGTCATCAGAATGCTCCATGCGCTGGTCAGCACAATGCTCCATGACACATGTCATCACAATGCACCATGCGCTTGTCATCACAGTGCTCCACAATCTTCTCATCACAATGCTCCTTAAAATTTGTCATCACAATGCTCCATGCACTTCTCATCAAAATGCCCTCTCACCACTGATATCACAATGCTACATCACTATTTGTCACAATACTCCCTCACCCCTGTCATCACAATGTTCCATGACTCCTGTCATCACAATGCTACATGCACTTATCACAATGTTCGATGACCCCTGACATCACAGTGTTCCATAACACCTGTCATCAAAATGTTCCATGACACTTTTCATCAAATTGCTCCAAGACCCTGTCATCAGAATGCTCCCTGCCCTTCTCATCACAATGCACAACGCCCTTGCCCTCTAAATACTCCGTGACCTTTGTCATCACAAAGATCCATGACACCTGTCTTCACAATGCTCTGTGACTTCAGTCATCACAATGTTTCATAACGTTTGTCATCACAGTGGTCCATGCCCGTGTCATCACAAGGCTCTGTGACCTTTGTAACCACAATGCTCCCTGAAATTTTCATCACAATTCTCTGTGACCCTTGTCATCATAATGCTCCATGTCTTTTTCAGAACAATTCTCCATGACCATTGACATCACAATGTGCCACGTGCATTTCATCACAACGGTCCACAACTTTGCCATTGCAATGCTCCCTAAACATTGTAATCACAATGCTCCATGCACTTCTCATCAAACTGCTCTCTCACACGAGATATCACAATGTTCCATCACTAGTCATCACAATACTCCCTCACCCCTGTAATCACAATGTTCCATGAACCTGTCATCACAATGCTACATCCCCTTATCAGCACAATGTTCCATGACCCTTAAATCACAATGTTCCATAACCCCTGTCATCAAAATGCTCCATGACGCTTTTCATCCCAAAGCTCCAAGACCCCTGACATCACAAAGTTCTATTACCACGATATCAAAATGTTCCATTACACTTTTCATCAAATTGCTGCATGACCCGGTCATCAAAATGCTCCCTGCCCTTCTCATCACAATGCACCATGCCCTTGTCATCAAAATGCTCCATGACTTGTCATCACAAAGCTCCATGACCCTTGGCATCACAATGCTCCATGTCATTGTCATCACAATGCTCCATAAAACCTCTTATCACATTGCTCCATGCCCTTGTCATCACAAAGATCCCTGATACTTGTCATCACAATGCTCGATGCCCTTCTCATCATAATGCTCTATGCCCTTGTCATTACCATCCTGAATGACCCATGTATCACAGTGCTCCGTGCCCTTGTCATCACAATGCTCCATGCCCACTCTCATCCCAATAGTCCATGAAATATTTCAGAACAATGTTCCATACCCTTCTCATCAAAATGCTCCATTACCCCTGTCATAACAATGCACCATGACCCTTGCCATCAAAATGTTCCACGGCCTAGTCATCACAAGGTTCCATGACACTTGTCATCACAATGTTTAAGACCCCTGAAATCACAATGCTCCATGACCTTGTCATCACAAAGCTCCATGACGCATGTCATCAGAAGGTTTCATGGCCTTTTCATCACAATGCTCCATGCCCTTGTCATCACAATGCTCCATGACCCTTGTAATCACAATGCTCCATGCCCCTGTTCATCTCAAATCTCCATGAACCCTGTCATCACAATGCACCATGCCCATCATCATAATGCTTCAGGCTGTTGTCATCACAATGAAATCAATATTCTCCATGACCTGTGTCATAAAAATGCTCCAAACCCTTGTGATCACAATGTTCCATAACACTTATCATCACAACACCCCATGACGCTCATCATCACAATTATCCATGGTCTTCTCATCACAATGCTCCATGATCTTTGTCATCACAATGCTCAATACACTTGTCGTCACAATGCTCCCTGACACTTGTCGTCAGTATGCTCCTTGAACCCTGTCATGACAAGGCTTCATGCCTTTTTAATAACAATGAGCCATGCCCTTTTCATCACAATGCTCCAAGATCCCTGTAATCACAATGCTCCATGCACATCTCATCAAAATGCTCTCTCACCAGAGATATCACAATGTTCCATCACTAGTCATCACAATACTCCCTCACCCCTGTAATCACAATGTTCCATGACACTGTCATCACAATGCTACATCCCCTTATCATCACAATGTTCCATGACCCCTGACATCACAATGTTCCATAACCCCTGTCATCAGAATGCTCCATGACCATTTTCTTCC
Organism: Mesoplodon mirus; assembly: GCF_964341445.2. Taxonomy (NCBI): domain Eukaryota; kingdom Metazoa; phylum Chordata; class Mammalia; order Artiodactyla; family Ziphiidae; genus Mesoplodon; species Mesoplodon mirus. Next base: position 16,722 of record NW_028293950.1, on the reverse strand, counting down.
CAAAGTTCCAAGACCCCTGACATCACAATGTTCTATAACCCCTGCCATCAAAATGTTCCATTACACTTTTCATCAAATTGCTGCATGACCTGGTCATCAAAATGCTCCCTGCCTTTCTCATCACAATGCACCATGCCCTTGTCATCAAAATGCTCCATGACTTGTCATCACAAATCTCCATGACCCTTGGCATCCCAATGCTCCATGTCATTGTCATCACAATGCTCCATAAACCCTCTTATCACATTGCTCCATGCCCTTGTCATCACAAAGATCCCTGATACTTGTCATCACAATGCTCGATGCCCTTCTCATCATAATGCTCCATGCCCTTGTCATTACCATCCTGAATGACCCATGTATCGCAGTGTTCCGTGCCCTTGTCATCACAATGCTCCATGCCCACTCTCAGAGCAATAATCCATGAAATATTTCAGACCAATGTTCCATACCCTTCTCATCAAAATGCTCCATTACCCCTGTCATGACAATGCACCATGACCCTTGCCATCACAATGTTCCACGGCCTAGTCATCACAAGGTTCCATGACACTTGTTATCACAATGCTGAAGACCCCTATTATCACAATGCTCCATGCCCTTGTCATCACAAAGCTCCATGACGCATGTCCTCAGAATATTCCATGGCCTTCTCATCATAATGCTCCATGCCCTTGTCATCACAATGGCCAAAACCCTGTGAACACAATGCTCCATGCCCCTTTTCATCTCAATGCTCCATGAAACATTTCATCACAATGCACCATGCCCATCATCATAATGCTTCAGGCTATTGTCATCACAATGAAATCAATATGCTCCATGACCTCAGTCATCAAAATTCTCCAAACCCTTGTGATCACAATGTTCCATAACACTTATAATCACAACACCCCAGGACGCTCATCATCACAATTATCCATGGTCTTCTCATCACAATGCTCCATGATCTTTGTCATCACAATGCTCAATACACTTGTCGTCACAATGCTCCCTGACACTTGTCGTCAGTATGCTCCTTGAACCCTGTCATGACAAGGCTCCATGCCTTTTTAATAACAATGAGCCATGCCCTTTTCATCACAATGCTCCAAGATGCCTGTAATCACAATGCTCCATGACCTTGTCATCACAAAACTCTATGACGCATGTCATCAGAATGCTCCATGGCCTTCTCATCACAATGCTCCATGCCCTAATCATCACAATGCTCCATGGCCAATATCATCACAATGCTCCATGACCACTGTCATCACAACACTCCATGACACATGACACCACAATGATCTGGGACTCTTGTCATCACAATGCTCCATTCCCTAGTCATCACAATGCTTCATGACCCCTGTCATCAAAACACTCCATGAACATCTTCAGCCCAGTGCTCCATGACCCTTGTCATCACAATGCTCCATGACCCCTGTATTCACAATGCTCCGTGATGCTTGTCATCACTGTGCTCCATGACACATGTCATAACAATGCTCCATGTCTTTGTCAGCAAAATGCTACATGACCTTGTCATTACAATGCTATATGCGCTTGTCATCACAATACTCTATTTCCATTTTCATCACAATCCTCCATGAACCTTGGGATCACATTGCTTCATACCCCTGTCATCACAATGCTCCATGCTCCTTGAAATCAAAATGATCCATGACGTCTGTCATCACAATGCTCCAAACCATTGTGATCACAATGTTCCATAACACTTGTCATCACAATGCTCCATGATGCATGTCATCACAATACTCCATGCCGTTTTCATCCCAAAGCTCCATGACCTTTGTCATCACAATTCTCAATACACTTGTCATCACAAAGCTCCCTGACACTTGTCATCAGAATGCTCCATCAAACCTGTCACGAAAAGGCACCATGCCCCTTTCATAACAATGCCCCATGCCATTTTCATCTCAATGCTCCATGCCATTCTCATTAAAATACTCAACAAGCTTGTCATCAGAATGCTCCATGACCCTTGTCATCACAGTTCTACATGCACTTGTCAGCACAATGTTCCCTGATCCTTGTCATCACAATGCTCCAAGCCATTGTCATCACAATGCTCCATTACCTTTGTCATCAGAATCCTCCATGACACTTGGCATCACAATGCTCCATGCCATTGTCATCACATTGGGCCATTACATATGTCATCACAATGCTTCCTGACACCTGTCTTCACAATACTGCATGACCTGGTCATCACATTGCTCCATGCACTTTTCAACACAATGCGCCATTCCAACTGTCATCACAATAATCGATGAAACATATTAGACCAATGTTCCATGCCCTAGTCATCACAATCCTCCAAGAACCCTGTAATCACAATGGTCCATGCCCATTTTCATCACAATGCTCCATGAGATTTGTCATCACAATTATCCATGGTGTTCTCATCACAATGCTCCAGGACCTTGTCATCACCATGCTCCATTCCCTTGTCATCATAATGCTCCATGACCACTGTCATCACAACACTCCATGACACCTGACAACACAATGATCCTTGACTCTTGTCATCACAATTCTCCATTCCCTAGTCATCACAATGCTGCATGTCCCGTGTCATCACAACACTCAATGAACATTTTCAGCCCAGGGCTCCATGACCCTTGTCATCACAATATTCCATGCCCTTGTCATCCCAATGGTCCATGACCCCTATATTCACAAAGCTCCGTGACGCTTGTCATCACAGTGCTCCATGACACATGTCATCACAATGTTCCATGCCATTGTCAGCAAAATGCTACATGACCTTGTCATTACAATGCTCTATGCGCTTGTCATCACAGTACTCCATTTCCATTGTCATCACAATCCTCCATGAACTTTCGGATCACATTGCATCATGCCCTTGTCATTACAATGCTCCATGCTCGTTGAAATCAAAATGATCCATGACCTCTCTCATCACAATGCTCCAAAACCTTGTGATCACAGTGTTCCATAACACTTGTCATCACAACGCTCCATGATGCCTGTCATCAAAATACACCATGCCCTTTTCATCACAATGTTCCATGCCATTGTCATCAAAATAATCCACAAGCTTGTCATCAGAATGCTCCATGACCCTTGTCATCACAATTCCCATGCACTTTTCAGCACAATGCTCCCTGTCCCTTGTAATCACAATGCTCCAAGCGATTGTCATCACAATGCTCCATTACCTTTGTCATCAGAATCCTCCATGACACTTGGCCTCACAATGCTCCATGCCATTGTCATGACAATGGGCCATTACATATGTCATCACAATGCTCCCTGACACCTGTCTTCACAATACTGCATGACCTGGTCATTACAATGCTCCATGCCCTTGTCATCACAATGCACCATTCCAACAGTCACTGCAATAATCCATGAAACATATTAGACCAATGATCCATGCCCTTGCCATGACAATGCTCCATTACCCCAGTCATAACAATGCTCCATGACCCCTGCCATCACGATGTTCCATGGCCTTGTCATCACAAAGCTCCATGACCCTTCTCATCACAATGCTCCATGAACCCTGTAATCACAATGCTCTATGCCCCTTTTCATCTCAATTATCCATGAACCCTGTCATGACAATGAATCATGCCCATCATCATAATGCTTCATGCTATTGTCATCACAATGAAATCAAAATGCTCCATGACCTCTGTCATAACAATGCTCAAAACCCTTGTGATCACAATATTCCATAACACTTGTCATCACAATGCCCCATGACGCTCATCATCACAATTATCAATGGTCTACTCATCACAATGCTCCATGACCTTTGTCATCACAATAGTCAATACACTTGTCATCAAAATGTTCCCTGACATTTGTTGTCTGTATGCTCCTTGAATCCTGTCATGACAAGGCTCCATGCCTTTTTCATCACAATGATCGATGTCCTTTTCTTCACAATGCTCCAAGACCCATGTAATCTCCATGCTCCATGCCCTTGTCATCAGAAAACTCAATGATATATGCCATCAGAATGCTCCTTGGTCTTCTCCTCACAATGCTCCATGCCCTTGTCATCACAATGTTCCAAGACAACTGTAATCACAATGCTCCATGACCTTGTCATCAAAAAACTCCAGGACGCATGTCATCAGAATGCTCCATGCCATCTCATCACAATGCTCCATGCCCTAGTCATCACAGTGCTCCAAGACCCCTGTAATCACAATGTTCCATGCCCCCTTTTCATCAGAATTCTCCATGAGAATTGTATTCACATGTCTCCATGGTCTTCTCATCACAATGCTCCAGGACTTTGTCATCAGCATGCTCCATTCCCTGGTCATCAATATACTCCATGACCCCTGTCATCACAATAATCCATGAACATTTTCAGACCAATGCTCCACGACCTACTCGTCAGAATGCTCCATGGCCAATATCATCACAATTCTCCATGACACTTGACAACACAATGATCCGGGACTCATGTCATCACAATGCTCCATTCCCTATTCATCACAATGCTCCATGACCCCTGTCATCACAACATTCCATGAACATTTTCAGCCCAGTGCTCCATCACCCTTGTCATCACAATGATCCATGCCCTTGTCATCCCAATGCTCCATGACCACTGTATTCACAATGCTCCGTGACGCTTCTCATCACAGTGCTCCATGACACATGTCATCACAATGCTCCATGCCTTTGTCAGCAAAATGCTACATGACCGTATCATTACAATGCTCTATGCGCTTGTCATTACAATACTCCATTTCCATTGTCATCACAATCCTCCATGAACCTTGAGATCACATTGCTTCATGCCCTTGTCATCACAATGCTCCATGCTCCTTGAAATCAAAATGATCCATGACCTCTGTCATCACAATGCTCCAAACCCTTGTGATAACTTTGTTCCATAACACTTGTCATCACAACGCTCCATGATGCCTGTCATCACAATACTCCATGCACTTTTCATCCCAATGCTCCATGACCTTTGTCATCACAATTCTCAATACACTTGTCATCACAATGCTCCCTGACTCTTGTCATCAGAATGCTCCTTGAACCCTGTCACGAAAAGGCTCCAAGCCTTTTTCATCACAAAGTCCCATGCCGTTTTCATCACAATGCTCCATGCCATTGTCATCAAAATACTCCACAAGCTTGTCATCAGAATGCTCCATGACCCTTGTCATCACAATTCTCCATGCACTTGTCAGCACAAAGCTCCCAGACCCTTGTCATCACAATGCTCCAAGCCCTTGTCATCAAATGCTCCATTACCTTTGTCATCAGAAACCTCCTTGACACTTGGCATCACAATGTTCCATGCCATTGTCATCACAACGGGCCATTACATATGTCATCACAATGATCCCTGACAGCTCTCTTCTCAGTACTGCATGACCTGGTAATCACAATTCTCCATGCCCTTGTCATCACAATGCGCCATTCCAAATGTCATCGCAATAATTCATGAAACTTATTAGACCAATATTCCATGCCCCTGTCCTCACAACGCTCCATGCCCTTGTTATCACAATGCTCCATGACTCCTGTCATGACAATGCTCCGTGACTCCAGTCATCACAATGCTTCATGACATTTGTCATCACAGTGGTCCATGACCTCGTCATCAACAGTCTCTGTGACCATTTTAACCACAGTGCTCCATGAACATTCCATCACAATGCTCTTTGTCCCTTGTCATCACAATGCTCCATGCGCCTGTCAGCACAATGCTCCATGACACATGTCATCACAATGGACCATGCACTTGTCATCACAGTGCTCCACAATCTTGTCATCACAATGCTCCTTAAAATTTGTCATCACATTGCTCCATACACTTTTCAACAAAATGCTCTCTCACCACTGATATCACAATGCTACATCAGTATTTGTCACAATACAAACTCACCCCTGTCATCACAATATTCCAAGACTCCTGTCATCACAATGCTACATGCACTTATCATCACAATTTTCGATGACCCCTGACATCACAATGTTCCATAACACCTGTCATCAAAATGTTCCATGACACTTTTCATCAAATTGCTCCATGACCCTGTCATCAGAATGCTCCCTGCACTTCTCATCACAATGCACAACGCCCTTGCCATCAGAATGCTCCATGATATTTGTCATAACAAAGATCCATGACCCTTGGCATCACAATGCTCCATTTCATTGTCATCACAATGCTGCATGAACGCTCTCATCACATTGCTCCATGCCCTTATCTTCACAAACCTCCATGGCACATGTCATCAGAATGCTCCATGGCCTTCTCATCACAGAGCTCCATGACCTTGCCATCAAAATGCTCCATTACACCAGTGATAACAATGCTCCATGACCCCTGCCATCACTCTGTTCCATGGACTTGTCATCACAAAGTTCCATGACCCTTCTCATCACAGTGCTCCAAGAACACTTTTATCACAATGCTCTATGCCACTTTTCATCTCAGTGATCCATGAACCCTGTCATCAAAATGGACCATGCCCATCATCATAATGCTCCATGCCATTGTCATCACAATGAAATCAAAATGATCCATGACCTCTGTCATAACAATGCTCCAAACCCTTGTGATCAAAATATTCCATAACACTTGTCATCACAGTGCCCCATGACACTCGTCATCACAATTATCAATGGTCTTCTCATCACAATGCTCCATGACTTTTGTCATCACAATGCTCAATGCACATGTCATCAAAATGCTCCATGACACATGTTGTCTGTATGCTCCTTGAACCCTGTCATGACGAGGCTGAATGCCATTTTCATCACAATGCTCCATGCCCTTGTCATCACAATGTTCCAAGACCCCTGTAATCACAATGCTCCATGCCCTTGTCATCAAAAAACTCCATGAGGTATGTCATCAGAATGCTCCATGGCCTTCTCATCACAATGCTGCATGCCCTAGTCATCACAATGCTCCAAGACCCCTGTAATCACAATGTTCCATGTCCCTTTTCATCAGATTGCTCCATGAGACTTGTCATCACAAGGCTCCATGGTTTCTCATCACAATGCTCCAGGAACATGTCATCACCATGCTCCATTCCCTTGTCATCACAATGCTCCATGACCCCTGTCATCACAATACTCCATGAACATTTTGAGCCCAATGCTCCACGACCTACTCATCACAATGCTCCATGGCCAGGATCATCACAATGCTCCATGACCACTGTCATCACAACAATCCATGACACCTGACAACACAATGCTCTGGGACTCTTGTCATCACAATGCTCCATACCCTAGTCATCACATTGCTCCATGACCCCTATCCTCACAACACTCCATGAACATTTTCAGCCCAGTGCTCCATGACCATTGTCATCACAATGATCCATGCCCTTGTCATCCCAATGGGCCATTACATATGTCATCACAATACTCTCTGACACCTGTCTTCACAATACTGCATGACCTGGTCATCACAATGCTCCATGCCCTTGTCATCACAATGCGCCATTCCAACTGTCATCACAATAATCCATGAAACTTATTAGACCAATGTTCCATGCCCTTGTCATCACAATGCTCCATGCCCTTGTTATCACAATGCTCCATAACCCCTGTCATCACAATGCTCCGTGACTCCAGTCATCACAATGCTTCATGACTATTGTCATCACAATGGTCCATGCCCTCGTCATCAGCAGTCTCTGTGACAGTTTTAACCACAATGCTCCATGAACTTTTCATCACAATGCTCTTTGACCGTTGTCCTCACAATGCTCTATGCCTTTCTCAGCACAATGCTCCATGACATTTGTCATCACAATGCTCCATGCGCTTGTAAGCACAATGCTCCATGACACATGTCATCACAATGCTCCGTGACTCCAGTCATCTCAATGCTTCATAACGTTTGTCATCACAATGGTCCATGCCGCATCACCACAAGGCTTTGTGACCTTTGTAACCTCAATCCTCCATAAACTTTTCATCACAATTCTCTGTTACCTTTGTCATTACAATGCTCCATGTCATTGTCAGAACAGTGCTCCATGACCATAGTCATCACAATGTGCCACGCATATTTCATCACAAAGGTCCACAACCTTGTCATTGCAATGCTCCATAAACCTTGTAATCACAATGCTCCATGCACTTCTCATCAAAATGCTCTCTCACCAGAGATATCCCAATGTTTCATCACTAGTCATCACAAAACTCCCTCACCCCTGTTATCACAATGTTCCATGACCCTGTCATCACACTGCTACATCCCCTTACAATCACAATGTTCCAGGACCCCTGACAACCAAATGCTCCATGACCCTTTTCATCCCAAAGCTCCAAGACCCCTGACATCACAATGTTCTATAACCCCTGCCATCAAAATGTTCCATTACATTTTTCATCAAATTGCTGCATGAACCGGTCCTAAAAATGCTCCCTACCCTTTTCATCACAATGCACCATGCCCTTGTCATCAAAGTGCTCCATGACTTGTCATCACAAAGCTCCATGACCCTTGGGATCACAATGCTCCATGTCATTGTCATCACAATGATCCATGAACACTCTCATCACATTGCTCCATGCCCTTGTCATCACAAAGCTCCATGACACTTGTCATCACAATGCTCGATGCCATTCTCATCACAACGCTCCATGCCCTTGTCATTACAATCCTGCATAACGCATGAATCACAGTGATCTGTGCCCTTGTCATCACAATGCCCCATGCCAACTATCATCACAATAATTCATGAAACATTTCAGACCAATGTTCCATGCCATTCTCATCAAAATGCTCCATTACCCCTGTAATAAAAATGCACCATGACCCTTGCCATCACAATGTTCCACGGCCTAGTCATCACAAGTTTCCATGACACTTGTCATCACAATGCTCAAGACCCCTGAAATCACAGTGATCCATGCCCTTGTCATCACAAAGCTCCATGACGCATGTCATCAGAATGTTTCATGGCTTTCTCATCACAATGCTCCATGCCCTAGTCATCACAATGCTCCACGACCCTTGTAAACACAATGCTCCATGCCCCTTTTCATTTCAATGCTCCATGAATCCTGTCATCACAATGCACCATGCCCATCATCATAACGCTTCAGGCTATTGTCATCACAATGAAATCAATATTCTCCATGAGCTCTGTCATCATAATGCTCCGAACCCTTGTGATCACAGTGTTACATAACCCTTATCATCAAAACACCCCATGACGCTCATCATCACAATTATCCATGTTCTTCTCATCACTATGCTCCATGATCTTTGTCATCACAATGCTCAATACACTTTTCATCACAATGCTCCCAGACACTTGTCGTCAGTATGCTCCTTGAACCCTGTCATGACAAGGCTCTATGCAATTTTCATAACAATGACCAAGCCATTTTCATCACAATGCTCCAAGATCCCTGTAATCACAATGCTCCATGCCCTTGTCATCACAAAACCCCATGATGCATGTCATCAGAATGTTCCATGGCCTTTTCATCCCAATGTTCCTTGCCCTAGTCATCACAATGCTCCATGACCTCTGTAATCACAATGTTCCATGTCCCATTTCATCAGAATGCTCCATGAGACTTGTCAACACAAGTCTCCATGGTCTTCTCATCACAATGCTCCAGGACATTGTCATCACCATGCTCCATTCCATTGTCATCACAATGCTCCATGACCCCTGTCATCACAATAATCCATGAATATTTTCAGCCCAGTGCTCCACGACTTACTCATCACAATGCTCCATGGCCAATATCATCACAATGCTCCATGACCACAGTCATCACAACACTCCATGACACCTGACGACACAGTGATCCGGGACTCTGGTCATCACAATGCTCCATTCCCTAGTCATCACAATGCTCCATGACCCCTGTCAACACAACATTCCATGAACATTTTCAGCCCAGTGCTCCATGACCCTTGTCATCACAATGATCCATGCCCTTGTCATCCAAATTCTCCATGACCCCTGTATTCACAATGCTCCGTATCGCTTGTCATCACAGTGCTCCATGACACCTGTCATCACAATGCTCCATGCCTTTGTCAGCAAAATGCTACATGACCTTATCATTACAATGCTCTATTCGCTTGTCATCACAATCCTCCATTTCCATTGTCATCACAATCCTCCATGAACCTTGGGATCACATTGCTTCATTCCCATTTCATCACAATGCTCCATGCTCCTTGAAATCAAAATGAACCATGACCTCTCTCATCACAATGCTCCAAACCCTTGTGATCACAATGTTCCATAACACTTGTTATCACAACGCTCCATGATGCCTGTCATCACAATACTCCATGCCCTTTTCATCACAATGCTCCATGACCTTTGTCATCACAATTCTCAATACACTTGTCATCACAATGCTCCCTGACACTTGTCATCAGAATGCTCCTTGAACCCTGTCACGAAAAGGATCAATGCCTTTTTCATCACAATGCCCCATGCCGTTTTCATCACAATGCTCCATGCCATTGTCATCAAAACACTCCACAAGCTTGTCATCAGAATGCTCCATGACCCTTGTCATCACAATTCTCCATGCACTTGTCAGCACAATGCTCCCTGACACTTGTCATCAAAATGCTCCAAGCCATTGTCTTCACAATGCTCCATTACTTTTGTCATCAGAATCCTCCATGACACATGGTATCACAGTGCTCCATGCCATTGTCATCACAATGGGCCATTACATATGTCATCACAATGCTCCCTGACACCTCTCTTCACAATACTGCATGACCTCGACATCACAATGCTCCATGCCCTTGTCATCACGATGCGCAATTCCAACTGTCATTGCAATAATCCATGCAACTGATTAGACCAATGTTCCATGCACTTGTCATCACAATGCTCCATGCCCTTGTAATCACAATGCTCCATGTCATTGTCATCACAATGCTCCATGAACGCTCTCATCACATTGCTCCATGCCCTTGTCTTCACAAAGCTCTATGACACATGTCATCAGAATGCTCCATGGCGTTCTCATCACAATGCTCCATGCCCTTGCCATTACAATGCTACTTTACCACAGTCATAACAATGCTCCATGACCCCTGCCATCACGATGTTCCATGGCCTTGTCATCACAAAGCTCCATGACCCTTCTCATCACAATGCTCCTAGAACCATTTAATCACAATGCTCTATGCCCTTTTTCATCTCAATGATCCATGAATCCTGTCATCACAATGCACCATGCCCATCATCATAATGCTTCATGCTATTATCATCACAATGAAATCAAAATGCTCCATGACCTCTGTCATAACAATGCTCCAAACCCTTGTGATCACAATATTCCATAACACTTGTCATCACAATGCCCCATGACGCTCGTCATCACAATTATCAATGGTCTTCTCATCACAATGCTCCATGACTTTTGCCATCACAATGCTCAATACACTTGTGATCAAAATTCTCCCTGACACTTGTTGTCTGTATGCTCCTTGAATCCTGTCATAACAAGGCTCCATGCCTTTTTCATCACAATGATCCATGTCCTTTTCATCTCAATGCTCCAAGCCCTTGTCATCACAATGTTACAAGACCCCTGTAATCACAATGCTCCTTGCCCTTGTCATCAAAAAACTCCATGACGTATGTCATCAGAATGCTCCATGGCCTTCTCATCACAATGCTCCATGCCCTAGTCATCACAATGCTCCAAGACCCCAGTAATCACAATGTTCCATTTCCATTTTCATCAGAAATCTCAATGAGACTTGTCATCACAAGTCTCCATGGTCTTCTTATCACAATGCTCCAGGAACTTCTCATTACCATGCTCCATTCCCTTGTTTTCACAATGCTCAATGACCACTGTCATCACAATAATCCATGAACATTTTCAGCCCAGTGCTCCACGACCTACTCATCACAATGCTCCATGGCCAATATCATCACAATGCTCCATGACCACTGTCATCACAACACTCCATGACACCTGACAACCCAATGATCCGGGACACTTGTCATCACAGTGCTCCATTCCCTAGTCATCCCAATGCTCCATGACCCCTGTCATCACAACACTCCATGAACATTTTCAGCCCATTGCTCCATGACTCTTTTCATCACAATGATCCATGCCCTTGTCTTCCCAATGCTCCATGACCACTGTATTCACAATGATCCGTGACGGTTGTCATCACAGTGCTCCATGACACCTGTCATCACTATGCTCCATGCCTTTGTCAGCAAAATGCTACATGACCTTGTCATTACAATGCTCTATGCGCTTGTCATCACAATACTCCATTTCCATTGTCATCACAATCCTCCATGAACATTGGGATCACATTCCTTCATGCCATTGTCATCACAATGCTCCATGCTCCTTGAAATCAAAATGATCCATGACCTCTGTCATCACAATGCTCCAAACCCTTGTGATCAGTGTTCCATAACACTTGTCATCACAACACTCCATGATGCCTGTCATCACAATACTCCATGCACTTTTCATCTCAATGCTACATGACCTTGGTCATCACAATGCTCAATACACTTGTCATCAAAATGCTCCCTGACACTTGTTGTCTGTATGCTCCTTGAACACTGTCATGACAAGGCTCCATTCCTTTTTCATCACAATGATCCATGTCCTTTTCATCACAATGCTCCAAGACCAATGTAATCTCAATGCTCCATGCCATTGTCATCACAAAGCTCAATGACGCATGTCATCAGAATGCTTCATGGCCTTCTCATCACAATGATCCATGCCCTAGTTATCACAATGCTCCAAGACCCCTGTAATCACAATGCTCCATGCCCCTTTTCATCAGAATGTTCCATGAGAATTGTCGTCACAAGTCTTCATGGCCTTCTCATCACAATGCTCCAGGAACTTGTAATTCCCATGCTCCATTCCGTGGTCTTCAAAATGCTCCATGACCACTGTCATCACAACACTCCATGACACTTGACAACACAATGATCCGGGACTCTTGTCATCACAATACTCCATTCCCTAGTCATCACAATGCTCCATGACCCGTGTCATCACAATACTCCATGAATATTTTCAGCCAAGTGCTCCATGACACTTGTCATCCCAATGATCCATGCCCTTCTCATCCCAATGCTCCATGACCGGTGTATTCACAATGCTCCGTGACGCTTGTCATCACAGTGCTCCATGACACATGTCATCACAATGGTCCATGCATTTGTCAGCAAAATGCTCCACGACCTTGTCATTATAATGCTCTATGGGCTTGTCATCTCATTACTCCATCTCCATTGTCATCACAATCCTCCATGAACCTTGTGATCAAATTGCTTCATGCCCTTGTCATCACAATGCTCCATGCTCCTTGAAATCAAAATGATCCATGACCTCTCTCATCACAATGCTCTAAACCCTTGTGATCACATTGTTCCATAACATTTGTCATCACAACGCTCCATGATGCCTGTCATCACAATACTTCATGCCCTTTTCATCACAATGCTCCATGACCTTTGTCATCACAATGCTCAATACACTTGTCATCACAATGCTCCCTGACACTTGTCATCAGAATGCTCCTTGAACCCTGATATGACAAGGCTCCATGCCTTTTTCATCACAATGCCCCATGCGGTTTTCATCACAATGCTCCATGTCATTGTCATAAAAATACTCCACAAGCTTTTCTTCAGAATGCTCTATGACGCTTGTCATCACAATTATCCATGCACTTGTCAGCACAATGCTCCCTGACCATTTTCATCACAATGCTCCAAGCCATTGTCATCACAATGCTCCATTACCTTTGTCATCAGAATCCTCCATGACACTTGGCATCACAATGCTCCATGCCATTGTCATCACAATGGGCCATTACTTATGTCATCACAATGCTCCCTGACACCGGTCTTCACAATACTGCATGACATGGTCATCACAATGCTCCATGCCCTTGTCATCACAATGTGCCATTCCAACTGTCATCGCAATAATCCATGCAACTTATTAGACCAATGTTCCATGCCCTTTTCATCACAATGCTCCAGGCCCTTGTTATCACAATGCTCCATGACCCCTGTCATCACAATGCTACGTGACTCCAGTCATCACAATGCTTCATGACCTTTGTCATCACAATGGTCCATGCCCTCGTCATCAACAGTCTCTGTGACCATTTTAACCACAATGGTCCATGAACTTTTCTTCACAATGCTCTTTGACACTTGTCATCACAATGCTCCATGTGCTTGTCAGCACAATGCTCCATGACACATGTCATTACAATGCACCCTACGCTTGTCATCACAGTGCTCCACAATCTTGTCATCACAATGCTCCTTAAAATATGTCATCACAATGCTCCATGCACTTCTCATCAAAATGCTCTCTCACCACTGATATCACAGTGCTACATCACAGTTTGTCACAATACTCGCTCAAACATTCCATCACAATGTTCCATGACTCCTGTCATCACAATGCTACATGCACTTATCATCACAATGTTCGATGACCCCTGACATCACAATGTTCCATAACACCTGTCATCAAAATGTTCCATGACACTTTTCATCAAATTGCTCCATGACCCTGTCATCAGAATGCTCCCTGCACTTCTCATCACAATGATCAATGCACTTGCCATCAAAATGCTCCATGACATTTGCCATCACAAAGATCCATGACCCTTGGCATCACAATGCTCCATGTCATTGTCATCACAATGCTCCATGAACGCTGTCATCACATTGCTCCAGGCCTTTGTCTTCACAAAGCTCCATGACACATGTCATCAAAATGCTCCATGGCCTTCTCATCACAATGCTCCATGCCCTTGCCATCACAATGCTCCATTACTTCAGTCATAACAATGCTCCATGACCCCTGCCATCACGATGTTCCATGGTCTTGTCATCACAAAGCTCCATGACCCTTCTCATCACAATGCTCCAAGAACACTGTAATCACAATGCTCTATGCCCTTTCTCATCTCAGTGATCCATATACCCTGTCATCACAATGCACCATGCCCATCATCATAATGCTTCATGTTATTGTCATCACAATGAAATCAAAATGCTGCATGACCTCTGTCATAACAATGCCCCAAACCCTTGTGGTCACAATATTCCGTAACACTTGTCATCACAAAGCTCAATGACGCATGCCATCAGAATGATCCTTGTTCTTCGCCTCACAATGCTCCATGCCCTTGTCATCACAATGTTACAAGACCCCTGTAATCACAATGCTCCTTTCCCTTGTCATCAGAAAACTCCATGACGCATGTCATTAGAATGCTCCATGACCTTCTCATCACAATGCTCCATGCCATAGTCATCACAATGCTTCAAGACCACTGTAATCACAATGTTCCATTTCCGTTTTCATCAGAATGCTCCCTGAGACTTGTCATCACATGTCTCCATGGTCTTCTCATCACAATGCTCCAGGACCTTGTCATTACCATGCTCCATTCCCTTCTCATCACAATGCTCCATGACCACTGTCATCACAATAATCTATGAATATATTCAACCAAATGCTCCACGACCTACTCATCAAAATGCTCCATGTCCAATATCATCACAATGCTCCATGACCACTGTCATCACAACACTCCATGACACCTGACAACACAATGATCCAGGACTCTTGTCATCACAATGCTCCATTCCCTAGTCATCACAATGCTCCATGACCCCTGTCACCACAACACTCCATGAAAATTTTCAACCCATTGCTCCATGACACTTGTCATCACAATGATCCATGCCCTTGTCATCCCAATGCTCCATGACCCCTGTATTCACAATGTTCCGTGACGGTTGTCATCACAGTGCTCCATGACACCTGTCATCACAATGCTCCATGCCTTTGTCAGCAAAATGCTACATGACCTTGTCATTATAATGCTCTATGTGCTTGTCATCTATATACTCCATTACCATTGTCATCACAAACCTCCATGAACCTTGGGATCAGATTTCTTCATGCACTTTTCATCACAATGCTCCATGCTCCTTGAAATCAAAATGATCCATGACCTCTCTCATCACAATGCTCCAAACCCTTGTGATCACAATGTTCCATAACACTTGTCATCACAACGCTCCATGATGCCTGTCATCACAATACTCCATGCTCTTTTCATCACAAGGCTCCATGACCTTTGTCATCACAATGCTCAATACACTTGTCATCACAATGCACCCTGACACTGGTCATCAGAATGCTCCTTGAACCCTGTCACAAAAAGGCTCCATGCCTTTTTCATCACAAGGCCCCATGCCGTTTTCATCACAATGCTCCATGCCATTGTCATCAAGATACTCCACAAGCTTGTCATCAGAATGCTCCATGACGCTTGTCATCACAATTCTCCATGCACTTGTCAGCACAATGCTCCCTGACCCTTGTCATCACAATGCTCCAAGCCATTGTCATCACAATGCTCCATTACCTTTGTCATCAGAATCCTCCATGACACTTGGCATCACAATGCTCCATGCCATTGTCATCACAAAGGGCCATTACATATGTCATCACAATGCTCCCTGACACCTGTCTTCACAGTACTGCATGACATGGTCATCACAATGCTCCATGCCCTTGTCATCACAATGTGCCATTCCAACTGTCATCGCAATAATCCATGCAACTTATTAGACCAATGTTCCATGCCCTTGTCATCACAATGCTCCATGCCCTTGTTATCACAATGCTCCATGACCCCTGTCATCACAATGCTCCGTG